>NC_079457.1:33162510-33462510 GCF_903798145.1 Danio aesculapii
CCACAATGGAGGCGCTTCAAGCGGCGCGAGAGGAAGCAGAAGAGGGGTAAGCGCGGGGGTATGCGAACAAGGTTAGCGGCTAACCCCCACAAACCCGCTATCCCCTCCATCGTTCTAGCGAACGTACGCTCGCTAGACAACAAACTGGACTACATCCGTCTACTTCGTTCATCAGGACTGTAAAGGACTGTTGTGCTTTTGTGTTTACGGAAACTGCACATTAGTGAGCAGCAGACAGCCCATCCCGATGCTTTTCTCATCCTGGCAGGGGACTTTAACCATGCAGACCTAAAGAGTGTTTCCAAAAATACAACAAGACTTTCCAACACGGGGCAATAACACAATGGACTTTGTTTACACCACACAGAGAGGAGCTTACAAAGCCTTCCCCCTCCCCCACCTTGGTGGACCACTTAACTGTCATGCTAATGCCTGCTTACAGACCGATCGTTAAAGTCACCAAACCGGTTTGCAAGGAGATACAAGTGTGGCCAGAAGGTTCTTCAGAGGCTTTACAAGACTGCTTCAATACCACAGACTGGGATATGTTCAAACAGGCTGCCACTCAAAAGAGCAAGAGCACCAGCCCCAATCATGTACACCTTCTACAGAGGCACTATTGAGAGCATCCTGACCAGCTGCATCACTGTGTGGTTTGGAACCTGCATTGCATCCTGCAGGAAAACACTTCAACGCATAGTGAGAACAGCTGAGAAGATCGTTGGTGTCTCTCTCCCCTCCCTTCAGGACATTTACAGCACACGTCTTACCCGTAAAGCCCTCTGCATAACAGCAGATGCCACCCACCCAATGCACAACTTCTTCAGTCTGCTGCATCACACACACACACACACACACACACGCACACACATACACACACACACCACACACACACACACACATATTAATTTATAATATTTGGTTGACAATAAATAAATAAAAGAAAGAATTAATTAATGAATCCTACAGTCTGCTTGTGCCTCTATGTTTGTTAGTTACTGGAGACATCCAGTAAGACAGTCAAATATTCAGTCCAAATGCACTGGAGAGACCTGAAACATGTTAATTTTTCCTTATTGGCTATATGACATTTAGATGTTGCATATTATTCTGTGGTCTTAAGGAAAGTGTTAAGTATTTCAGCACATAAGAGCAAATATAGCTTATAGCCCATTTCCTTGCGCTCGGCAGCTTTTCACTAATAAAGCTCTTCATGTAAATTTCATTTTAAATTTTAGCACGTCATATAAAACATCGCCCTTGCGCCCTCATTTATGATATCCTGCCGCCGGGCCTGCTAAAGCGAAACTTTATTGTTTGAGAAGAAACAAAAACGGAAACTGTGCATGAAAACCTGGCTGGGAAGACGGCGATAACATGAATTTTCTGTTCTTCAACGAGAAAAAAAAAAATCGCAGACACGACACAATGACAGCGTTAATTATACAACGCAGTGTTTACGATCATATTAACAACTAACATTAATATCAATAACTCCTCTGGCTTTAGACTTTACCTTTTAGAGCTTGTTCTTGTCGGCGCAATATAAGTTTATTGCATGTATAGCTACGAATCAGATTATGAAGAATGATTAGGAGCATGATTTTCCTTTATTTCATCCTTTCCGTAAGGTGTTTTATTTATTTATTATAATTTTTAAATAATGATGACAATATTCACTGTCTAAGCATTCCTCGGTATACTACCAACAAATTACGCCCCTGTACCCAAGTAGCCTACCTAAGTTAATTTACATTTCATGTAAAAAATAAGAAATCAAAAAAGACCAAGGTATTATGCTAAATATCCGTACAAACGAACATGTTTGTTGCTTAACTTTCGTTGATAAAACAAACAATACAGCCTATATAATGTAGGCTAGTTAAATAGAAATAACTTTAACTGCTTGAAACAGTAAACGTTACATTTTAGAAACTTCACAAATACTTATCAATAATAATATAAGTAGTAACGAAGAACAAAAATATTAGCCTAGGCTTGTAACAACATAAGTCAGATGTTGAAAAAAAACTGCGTCTCTCCGCCTTTTGTTTTCTATTCATATTTTAAATTCTTTGCCAGAAAAACTAACATGTTGACTTTGTTCGGTTTAAGCAGAGACTTATTTGAGATTACAATGTTTCCAGCAGCACTGAAACGGTGTGCCTGTAGCGCATGAAGATACTTTTTCGCAACCGTGGCAAAGAGGGTATCTTGCTCCGCCGCCTGCATTTCTCGGAAACCAGCTCTACATCGCGGAGCGGCGCGTTCTCAACTACCAAAATGCTGCTCCATTTCTCATCAACGTCTACTATTTATCAGTTTCTCTTTGTATTTGGCCATTTTGAAAAGGCCTCTCTGCCATACCTGGCTGACTAGCTGGGTATTTGCGTTCAGTAGATGACACCGGAGCTGGCTCCGCATTTCATGGGCTGGGTGACATGACCGCAGCTCTGGAGGTTCGACGTGTTTGTCCATTTAACACTTATTTTTCTAAACAAGCCCAACAAATAGCTTCATCCTAATTATTGATTCGCCTTTCTCGTTCGTCACGAATATAATAAGTAATATAAGTTTTCCAGCGAGGTTCATGGCTGAACTTGAACTTGCTGTATCACGTCTAAGTTAACGTTATATTCACAAATGTATAGGCTACTTGGCAACAAAACAGAAAACGTGTGTTCTAGAGTGATTGTCATCACGGTGACCGTCACAGCCCTTACATATGACATTGCATACATGTTTTATGAGCTATAAAATAAAAGCCTCAGTTTGGTGCGGAGTTATCATTATACCAAAATCAAGAAAATCTTTATTTGTTTGATTCGTAGATTGTAGGCTATTTTAAAAGCTGATATTATATAAGAACTATTAATAACTGTAATTTTCAAAAAAATAAAATAAATAAAATAAAAAAGGGGTTTGTTGGTTGTAGCCCACCCTAAATCATCAACAGCCTGCTTTTTTAAGTTTATAAAGCGGCTCCAGACAGCACAGAGGTGATCTGCATTAGCGCTGGTTAATGTCAACTCTGTGTGAAACTGTGACCAGAAATATCCTTCTTTCAATTTGCTTCTTTGGCAAAATGCGTCTGTAGAAACGTGTGTTTGCATGTGTTACCATCCAAAGAGTTAACAAATATTTGTTGTACATTTAGTGGCCGATCACAAAGCGCACGCCTTTACGTTCCAAAAATGCGCGGCGCACCGCGCTGCCTTTTATGGTAAAAAAAAAAGAAGCCCTGCACTCTTTTGTATGTCACTAGAAAACGACTGAATCAGCTGGTGTGCGCGAGTCGAGTTGCTGTCGATGTTATAATTGTAATTTTAATAATATTGTGATATTCAAGATCTATAGATACAACTCTGGATAACTTGAAACAGCGACCACAAGTACTCTCCTCCATCTTTAAAAGTTTGCTATACTCACATTGACAACCCAAACCCCGCTGTCACCTCAACAGAAACCCTGCAGTGCTTTCATTTGACTGAACAATGAAACAGAAGTAACACGCTTTTCCGCTCAAACACACAGCACACAACGGCAAAACTTGAAGCGCGCTGACCGAACATAAGATCATGTTTATTACTAAGAAAACTAACTCAAAATTATATTTAATTGAACACATCTGATCACATAAGGTACGCACAGAAAAGTCTGTTTAGTGTTGTGGAAAGGCAAAGCTGAATATCTGTGGTTAAACTGCCACCCAGCGGTCAAAAGCTGTTGGCGCACCAAGTACCGCTGTCGCCGCGGTATGAATGGCGCCAAAAGGAACACATTGAAGTAGTAACATCTGTATGTGGGATATAGGCTGCTGGATATATGTTACCGCTAGGCGACATCAAAAAACATGGAGTTAGCTTCCACTGTTGTGCTGATGAAACACAACTTTATATTTCCTCTCAACATGATAGCTTGTATGAATTTACGAAATTAACAGATTGTATTGCTGATATTAAAAATTGGATGACTAATAACTTCTTATTACTAAATTCAGATAAAACTGAGGTCTTGCTTACTGGACCCAAAAACCTCACACGCAAAAACCTAGAACACTGTCTAACCCTTGATAGATTCTTAGTTCAGTCCTCATCGTCAAAACTTTGGGGGTGATTTTTGATAGTGAACTGTCATTTTAAGGCCAGATTTCAAGCATCTGTAAAACTGCATTTTTTATCTTAAAAATGTTGCCAAATTTCGGCATATGCTATCAATGTCAGATGCGAAAAACTTATTCATGCTTTCATGACCACTCGATTAGATTATTGTAATCTGTTACTAGGCAGTTTCCCTGCAGGCCTATTTAAAAAAAAACTTCAGCTAGTTTAAAATGCAGCTGCTAAAGTGCTTTCTAGAACAAAGAATTCTGATGATTATTCCAGTTCTTTCATCATTGCATTGGCTGTTAAATATTGTATAATAATAAACTTTTATTGACTACCAACAAAGCCCTGAATGGCTAAGCTCCCCAGTATTTGAGGGAGCACCTGGTGTCTTATACGTCATGTCCACTATGCTTAATTAATTCTGGACAATTGATTATTTCCAGAATTTCAAAATCAACTGTAGGCGGTAGATCTTTCTCATTTCTGGCACCTAAACTCTGGAACAGCCTTCCTAGCACAGTTCAGGAAGCAGACACCACTCTGTCATTTTACAACTATATTAACGACACATCTATTTGCATTAGCATATACATAAAATATATTCTTTGAAATCAATCATTCAAATACTCTAAAGAATTGTTAGTCTGGATTATTTTGGGCAACCGGAGCCGGGAGCACTTCCCTAAAGACATTATAATTTGAACGGCATCTGCACTTATCCAGCTAGCAAAATTCATGTGGCTCAAATTACATCCGGCCCACATACCGCATGGAATGATGGCACTTTGGCGGTCCACTCCTGTTGCCAGATCTGGTCCAAAAAAAGCCAAAGCAATACCACATTTTAGCCAGAACTCAACCAAATGAACCAGAACTGACCTTATTCTGGGCCACAGTTTGCTTTTATTCTGGCCCAGATCTGGCCTAGACCTTACACTTGCTGGGTGTGGCAAAGTACAAAAATCCCAGCATGCATTGCAGTATGAATACATCATATAGCTTATTAATGCTACAGTTTTCATTATTTGCTGTTGATTCTGCTGTTTATGTTGACGTTGTTGATTTTATCACTTTTAGTATCCTGTTTGTGATGTTTGTGAGTTTTGTTCATTTTATTAATTGTCACCGTTGTTGATGCTCATACGGTGATTATTGATGTCTCTGTGAGCAGAAGTGCAACCAATATTTTTTTAAGCTTATAAACCTTCATTATTCTGTGGCATGTGTAAGCATGTTATTTCAGTACTTTTAGCAATGGATAAAACATTGAGTAACAACAGTGAATTATAATATTTCATCACAAGTTGTGCTCCACAGGTTTTTTTTTTTTTTTTTTGTGCTGGCTGTAATGAGTAATCTTTCCCAGCAAAGTTCTTAATAGTTACAGCAGCCCAAAAGAAACTGTATGTTTGAGTTTCAGGGCTATAAGCCAAACTAAAGCAAACACTTTTCTCTGTGATGGTGACATAGGTCTATGTGGTCCACATACTGTATGTTTTAAGATAACTGGGGCACATTAGGCTCACTGCCACAGTTGCCAGAGCTAACTGTGCCACATCTTTGCCAAAAAGCCCATGTATGAATTTGAATCTTTGGCCCCCCTTTGCCATTGCACAGGTGGGCCACTTCAGGCTCACATTCATTTTGTCTGGGCCGAAGGAATACCACCAGTGCCACATAACTGCCTAAAGTGGCACACATTCGTATGCTATCTGGGGTCAGATTAGACATGAGGGAAAATGTCAATGGAACTCCCTCCCGCAAGTAAACAAACCGGCAGACACAAAATGTCACTGCATTTGCTGATGTATCCCTGATCATTGTATACTATATAGTTTGGAAACATCACTTTAGACAAACTATACATTTCGGGAATGAAGCTAGCTGCGGCTGGAAAACAATGTTTGAATGCATTGCAATCAACGAAGGCATTAGGAGGAGGCGTGAATTCATACAGCTAAACTGCGATGGTCATTCTCCGGAAATATTACCAACAATTAATCAGGTAATGTTTCCTTCTCTCTTTCTCTCTGTGTTTAAAACTGTTAGTAAAGTGCTGTCAACAAATATTTTTCCTCCAAACCCCATAAGATGGACAGCGCATCGGACTACGGCAGCTGGATTAGTTTAAAAGGCGCAACACTTTTTGCAGTTGGGTCTGTTTTAGTTCAGATCATGTTCTCACAACAAACAAACTTCTCCAGGGTTCGTTTGAAAGCATACCGAGCCTATGTGGCCCAGAGAAAATATGGCAAATGTGGCCCAGTTATTTTAAAACATATGTGAGCCCCTTTTGGCGAATATTCAGTGCAGTAAACTCTGGCTAATGCAGCCAATTAGCCTATAGTGGCCCAGAGAAGATATGTCACATGCGACCCAGTTATCTTAAAACAAATGTGGGCCACTTTTGGCAAATATTTGGCACAGTTAGCTCTGGCTAATGTGGCTGTGAGCCGAAAGCAGCCCAGAGAAGATATGGCAAATGTGGACCAATAATCTTAAAACATGTGTGGGCCACATAGACTAAAGTCACTATCATGGAAAAAAAGTGTTTGCTTTAGTTGGGCTCATAGCCCTGAACCTATTAATATAAATTTTCTTTTGAGATGCTGTAACTTTTAAGAACTTTGCTTAAAAAGTTATTCACTACAGCAAGCAAGCTAAGTAAAAAAAAAAAAACAATAAAATTAAAAACAATAAAATGAAGTGAGGCACAACTGTGATGAAATATATAATTCCCTGATGTTATCCAATGTTCAATCCATTATTTGACATAACGTAATAACATGCTTGCACATGCCACAGAATTATGAATATTTATAAACTAAAAAATATATGGTTCAACAGCTGCTAACAGAGACATCAATAATCAGTGTATGAACCTCTAATACGGTGACAATTAACAAAATGAACAAAACTCACAAACATCCCAAACAGGATACTAAAAGTGATGAAATCAACAACGTCAACATAAACAGCAGAATCAAAAGCAAATAATGAAAACTGTAGCATCAATAAGCTATATAATGTATTCATACTGCAATGCATGCTGGGATTTTTGTACTTTGCCACACCCAGCAAGTGTCTGTTGTAGGCCAGATCTGACAAAGAATAAAAGCAAACTGTGGCCCAGAATAGGGTCACTTCTGCACTGTAAAAAAAACTGTAAAATTTACAGAAAAATACTGGCAGCTATGGTTGCCAGAACTTTTTTTGTAAAAAAATACAGAATTTTTCTGTAAAATTGTTTTTACAGAAAAATGTTGTATTTTTTAACAAGAGAATATTCAATAACTGATGCAATGATCATTTACAAACCTTTGAGTTAATTATTATATTTGCAGAAAGCAACTACGTTTTAATTGGCATTTACTGGCATTATAATCGATGTTTGAAATGTCTAAGTCATATATCTGAGCATATTGAGAACCATCGTACATCAGTTCACTACAGAAACCTTTAAATAAAGTCTTTAAATGCATTATTGTGTTTATGTGTGACTAATTAACAAACAGACTTTCACTGCATTAGTAACTACACAGTTACCTTTAAACAAAAGAAGATGCAGCGTAACATCAGATTCACTGAGTTCATCTTGGACTTGCACACAGACGCTAATATCCTCCACAATGGTGAAACAAAAATGTTTTGTATTTTGCTGTTGTATTTCCTGAAGTGTGATGAGATTAACTATCATATCAAAGCCACCTTTGCATTCTTGTTGAATAACATCTTAAGCGCAAGAATTGAATAAATACATAAATGAAACCACTGGATCTTCAGCAATCAATTACAATTTAACAGATCTAATACAGCAATAATTACGACCACGATGAACCGTGGCAGAACTTGAAAACACACAGATGTCAACAATTAGTCTTTGAATCTCAATAATGGTGACAAACAAAAAAATAACAATCAAATAAAAAAACAACCCAAAACAATACAAAAAAATCTAATGAAATACACCCCAAAAACAAAATAAATTAAAGGCAAAGAAAGAAACGTTAAGAGCATAAAGCTGCATAATTTATTCATGCTGCAATGCATGCTGGGACCTTTTTTTTGTACTATGCTGGCACCCAGCATGCATTGCAGCGTGAATGAATAAGCTACGGTCACACTGGGCTTTGTGTGTGCGAAATTCTGTTGTGTGGTGCTGCGAAAAGGGGCGGGATTAAACAAGATGATTAGACATTTAAAAAAGCGAGCGATTGCAGGTCCTGTTTTGATCCTCGATTGGTCTCACGCAGTCAAGTGATGCGGTTTCGCAGGTCAGAGTTCACCAAGCTTGAACTTTGCACCACAGCGAACTGCGAAACTTAACGCATGACCCCGCGTTTCCGGTCTGACGAATTCGCGTGCGTATGAATGGAAGTCTATGGGAGGAAAAGCCCAGTGTGACCGCAGCTTTTTTTTTTAGCAACCATGGTTGAGGTTTATATCCTGATTCTTGATGTCTGTGTGTCTAAGAAGAGTTGCTAAAGCGCTCTAGGTTTTCGGAATGAAACTCTAATGATTAATTCTATCATAATTGTTTGTTGACCCTTCTGGAACCTATACTACTGTCCCAGATAACATCACATTAATATAATTAATTACAACTTTTTTTAGTGACTTATTAAAATCAATTCTGTAATAAGTACATGAAAGTTTTCATCGCTTGTCTTTCTGTAACTGATATGATTCAGAAATAGTTATACCAACCAGAGAAACATTTGAACAAAAGCGTAATATTTAAGAGCTCAACTAATGCAGCCTCTGATCTCCATGATGGCGAGGTCAAATCAAACATTTTCAATAAAAATATAAACCTCTGTTATCAAATATTCTTGCAGATATGAAAGAATTGAATCAAACTGTAATCAGTGAAGCTGCTAATGCTGTTATTTAATGGAGTTGTTTAATTCTCTTTTAATTCAGTTGGTTGGGTGTGAGGCTGTGTCTGTAGTTTTATTTCTTGTTCTTTCCTTCAGTGATTGTGCTTGTTAACAGCTATTTTCTGTATTTTGTACTGAAATGAGCTGTTAATCATTTAACAGGTTTTCACTGTAGATTGTTAAGACTTTTACTGTTAAAATCACAGACATTTTTTACAGTGTGGTTCATTTGGTTGAATAGTGGCTGATATGTGGTATTGCTTAAGCTTAATTTACCAAGACAAGATGGCAGCGCGTACACATCGCGAGGCCCGGCGTCTCTCCAGTTTTTGCAGTTTTGTAGTATTATTCCTGCTCCTTTCGGTCTGTTTGTGCAGAACAGTAGTGTCTTTACATCATACCCGACACGAGATCTTGGATATTGGTTTGTGCAATACGAACAGTTTTATCAGCAATCTTCGACTCATCCCTGAGATCGGCAGAACACCCGAGGTTGAGCGCCCTGCCCGGCCGGGCGGAAGTGCTCAAAGGCGGAGTCGAGACCGTAAACAAAGACGGGGGAAGCGCGGCGGGCTAAGAGCTAAGCTAAAGCTCTGCACACCGGCTCTCTTACCCAGCATCTTTCTCGCCAATGTACGGTCACTGGTGAACAAAATGGATGAGATTTGACTGCGCATCAACCACAGAAAATATTATAGAACTGTAATGTCATGATTTTCAAAGAAACAAGGCTAAACAGCGGGATACCGGACAACGCAGTATCTTTAACTAAGCATGACACATTCCAAACAGAACGGCAGATGACTCCGATAAGACCAGAGATGGAGGACCCCTCAATTATAAAAAGTTTTTTGGAATCTCTAGATTTATCATCAGTAGGAGTGAAACAAAACAAATCGTTAACACAAGAAATTACAGAAACAGAAATTGATAATGCAATATCAAACTTAAAAACAAAGTACCGGGAGGGGATGGATACCCAGCAGAGTGGTATAAAACCTTTAAGGAATTTCTGAAACCCATGCTTCTAAAATGTTTTAACCATATTCTTAGGGGAGGGGGAACTCCAGTTTCCTGGAAACAAGCTATTATATCCGTAATACCAAAGGCTGGAAAAGATAGGACAGAATGCGGCTCATACAGACCTATTTCAGTTTTAAATATAGATTACAGAATATACGTATCAATAATAGCAAAAAGATTAGAGAATATAGTTCCTGAACTAATTGATACTGACCAAACAGGATTTGTTAAAAATAGGCAGACACACGATAATGTAAGACATGCTTATTTTTACTTGAGAACATGAGTAAGAATAATTACAAATCTTTGGCAATTAGCCTTGATGCTGAAAAAGCTTTCGATTCGGTGCGATGGGAATATTTGTACCTGGTACTGGAACGCTTTGGCTTTAATAAAGAAGTTATAGGAAGTCTTAAACCATTATATCATTTACCAACAGCCCCGATTAAAATAAATGGTAATGTCTACAGCTCAATTACACTGGAGCGGGGATGTCCCACACTTTTTGCTCTATTCATAGAGCCATTAGCTCAGGCTATCAGAGAACATACGGAAATTTTAGGCATTCCAATGGAAAAAACAGAACATAAAATATGTCTGTATGCGGACGACGTCCTTGTGACTATCTCCGACCCAGATTCTAGTTTACCTAAACTTATGTCTTGCCTTGAACAATTTGGTTGGTATTCGGGATATAAACTAAATTTACACAAAACTCAATGCCTTTCTTTTAATTATTTACCACAGGAAAACATGTAATAAATATAATTTTAAGTGGAAAACAAAGAATATTAAATATCTAGGGATTACTATACCTAAAAATTTGACTAAAATGTATACAACTAACTATGGCCCTATGACAAAGGAGATAAGAGCAGACCTGGATAGTTGGACACCCTACCTTTAAGTTTATATAACCGAATCGAAATTATAAAGATGAATGTTCTGCCGCGACTGCTGTTTCTTTTCCAATCTCTACCTATAGAAATACCAAAAAAACAATTTAATGATTGGAATCAAATGATTTCGAGATTTATATGGAAAAATCTGAAACCCAGAGTGAGACTTAAAACACTACAATTAACAAAGGAAAGGGGAGGATTGTCTCTTCCGTGTTTGGAGGATTATTATAAAGCAGCACAACTAAAAAACCTAGTCAGCTGGTGTATAGATGATTATGATGCAAAATGGAAAGAAATAGAATTTAATCAGTTGGACTTTCCCCTTCCTTGTTTATTAGAGGACAAAATGACTTTGACTATGCACTCCAACAAATTAAGCACTTGGATATTGGTTCCTCTTAATATTTGGTTTAAAGAGTGCAAAACCCTAAAGTTGGAGAGACATGCACAGCTGTTAAGATGGGTGGCATATGATAGAGACTTTAAACCCTCTCAGATGGACGCACGGTTTAAACAATGATTTGGAACGGCATTAAGCTATGGTCACACCAGCGTTTGTGTGTGCGAAATTCTGTCGTACTGCGCTGCGAAAAGGGGCGGGATCAAACAAGCTTATTAGACATTTAAAAAAGCGAGCGATTGCTCCATGTTTTACATTTTTGCCCAGAGAGGTCCTGTTTTGATCCTCAATTGCTCTCACGCAGTCAAGTGATGCGATTAGCAGGTTAGAGTTCACTAAGCTTGAACTTTGCACCGCACCAACTTGCGAAACTCGACGCATGACCCCGCGTTTCCGGTCTGACGCATTCGCGTGCGTATAAATGGAAGTCTATGGAAGGAAAAGTCAGTGTGACCGCACCTTTACTTCGTGAAGTTTTCAAACTAATTTCGAGAGGAGCACGTGATATGATTGACTGCAGCTGGCCACTCATCTACATTCACTAGTTAGCCAATCAGATCCCTACTGAAAAATCCAGCTTAAACCAGCCTAGGCTGGTTGGCTGGTTTTAGCTGGTTGACCAGCCTGGTTTTAGAGGGGTTTTGGCCATTTCCAGGCTGGTTTCCAGCCATTTCCAGCCTGGTCTTAGCTGGTCAGGCTGGAAAATGACCAGCTAAAACCAGCTTGACCACCTAGCCAGGCTGGGAGCCCAGCCAAAACCAGCTATGTCCATCTTAAACCAGGCTGGTCAAGCTGGTTTTAGCTGGATTTAGCTGGTCATTTTCCAGCCTGACCAGCTAAGACCAGGCTGGAAAAGGCTGGTAACCAGCCTGGAAATGGCCAAAACCCTCTAAAACCAGGCTGGTCAACCAGCTAAAACCAGTCAACCAGCCTAGGCTGGTTTAAGCTGGATTTTTCAGCAGGGATTAACCCCAACTCACTATAAGTAGCCTAGCTAGAACTACTCTCTTATCTTCGTTTTCCGAAGAAACCCCCCATCTCCTCCTCCTTTCTACCTCTTACCACGGGGAGCTCTCGAGAACCACCTGATCTCGTACTCCCCGCATATGCTCTATGGACCAGGCAGGAGCCCTGGGCTCACCTATCTCCGAGCTCAGGGTTCTCTCCTGGGACAGCAGGCCAAACCTGCTAACAGTTGTCAAACAATATCTAAGTGTGAACTCTTGAAATACTGTACAATTCATCTAAGACAGATTTAGATAGCTTTCAAAGTTTAATTTATACATATAACTTAGAGAAACAGGATTTCTATAGATATTTACAGCTTAGAACTCACTTTAATAAAAACATTAAAAATAAGGAGTGAAGTGAGTGAGTCTCATTAACATTTTTGTTGCTGCATATAAAGGTAGTACTCATAAGAAACTAGTATCAAGAATATGCATGCATACAGTCTGCCAAGTCTCTCTCCACCTTATATTTTAAAGAGAAATGGGAGAAGGAGGCGAACATATTTCTGTCAGAAGAAGATTGGACAAATATTTGTAAAACACAAACATACTCTCCAGTTCTGGTCAATGGAGAGAATTCTCATGGAAAAATATGATTAGATTTTTATTACTCCAAAAAGGAAATACTCACAGAATGGTAACTTAGATTCTGCACGTTGCTGGAGACGATGTAACAATTTTATGGCTGATTATTATCATATATTCTGGAATTGTCCAGCAATCCAATCTTATTGGTTAATGGTGGTCACTGAAATTGAATCAATACTGGGTTTTGAGATTGATCATAGCTTTGGTACTATATATTTAGGAAACATACAAACCGATTTTAATGCACAAGACAAATACCTTCTCAAAATACTATTAGTTGCTAGTAAAAAAGCAATAACCAAGAAATGGTTGGAAGAGATTCCACCAACAAAGGATGAGTGGATAACGATTGTAGATAATATGTTTGAAATGGAGAAACTCACCTTTCTTTAAGACTAAAAATGGATAAATGTTATAAAATTGGTCAAAATGGTTATATATAAGAATACAGGAAATATATAACTTGCTAGCAAATGCTTTGCAATGAGTGCGAACTCCCCTCCTCTCCTTATTTATATTTATTTATTTTTTATTTTTATTATTACTTATAATTTTTTTTAATATATGTACATATATGTATTGTATATGTAAAATATTTTGTTTGGACCGCACATTACAGACTGTAAAAGACTGAATCATATGGACTTGAAGGAAACTATGTTGGTGTTTATGCTTATAATACAGTACCTTTTACGGGGGGGGTTAGGGTGGGGGCTAATGGGAGAGTAACCTGTACTATAAAAACAACTGTATAAGAAGAATGTAATAGTTGTATGTGATGCCTCTGGTGATCTGTTTGTTCCGTTATGTTAAAACGAATAAAAAACAAAAGTTTAAAAAAAAAGACCAGAGATGGAGGATTATGCATTTATATTAACAAAGCTTGATGCACACTCTGTCGTCGTTGGGAGACATTGCTCTGTTAACTGGAATTTTTAATGGTTAAATGTAGACTGTACTCAACTCCTCAGCAGCTTCTCCTGCTGCTGCTGCTCTGTACTACTCCCTCTAGAGAGTTTTGGGGCGATAGGTTTTTAACCATTAATGTTTTCTGTCACTAAAACCATTGTACAGGGACAGGCTCTACAATGGTTTAAGTCATATTTATCTGACCGCTACCAGTTTGTGAATATCAATTGACAGCCTTCACAAGTCAGCCCAGTAAAGTATGGGGTGCCTCAAGGATCAGTTTTAGGCCCTTTGCAGTTTACAATATACATGCTCCCCCTGGGAGACATTATCAGAAGACATGAGATCAGCTTTCACTGCTATGCAGATGATACTCAATTATATATTTCAACTAAACTGACGAGATGTCTAAACTGTCTAAGCTAACTGACTGTATTAAAGATGGTAAAGATTGGATGACCAACAATTTTCTTCTCTTAAACTCAGACAAAACATAATTATTACTTATTGGGCCTAAATCCTGTACACAGCAGATCTCACAACTCGACCTACAATTAGAGGGCTACAAAGTTAGCATTAGCTATACTATAACATATCTGGGTGTTATATTAGACAGAAACTTAATTTTGAAAATCATATATCCCATGTCACAAAAACTGACTTCTTTCATCTGAGAAATATCGCTAAGTTACGAAGTATGCTATCCATCTCAGATGCAGAAAAGCTAGTCCATGCTTTTATGACTTCTAGGCTGGACTATATAACGCTCTGTTTGCTTGATGCCCAGCATCCTCTATTAACAAACTTCAATTAGTACAAAATTAGCTTTAAATAATCTAGCTCCTGTTTATCTAACCAACCTTCTGTCTTGCTACAATCCAACTCGCCCTTTAAGATCTCAAAACTCAAGGCTTCTGGTAGTACCTAGAATAGCAAGGTTGAGAAAAGGAGGAAGTAAAAAGAAAATTGATTGGAACAAAAAACCTGATTTGGTGGATGGTGGGTCTTTCCAGCCAGCTTTTGAAAACGGTCCATTTGGGGCACCAATGGCACAGTTGGATGAGTGAGAATTAGCGTGGCTGGTAGTGTCGACGCTCACCGGTGTACTTGATAAGACCCAGGCCCAGCCCGCCAAGCCATTCCGACGGGAGACCCCTTTTCTGGGATGTCCCGCGCTGGAGGTGCCTGTCCGGTGCTGATGTCTCTGACCTGCCATCAGGAATTGGAGAAGGTGAAGAAATGTGGACTTAGGTTTTGGCGGCTTTGCGTTTGAAGGAACCAGGGGGTCAATGGCGAGGCTGGCTGCCCGCAAAAGTGCCCCGATCCGGCCAGCGCCGTTGGCATTGGGGGCCTGGGGGTCCGCCTCAACCAAGCGGTTCAGTCATCAAAAGCTTGACCGCAAAAGTGCCCGATCCCGGCCAGCGCCGTTGGCATTGAGGGCCTGAGGGTCCCTCCTCAACCAAGCAGTTCAGTCATCAAAAGCTTTCCCGCAAAAGTGCCTCGATCCCGGCCAGCGCCGTGGCATTGGGGGCATGGGGGTCCCGCCTCAACCAAGCGGTTCAGACAGTAAAGGCTTGCCCAAAGACAGTGCCCCGATCCAGGCCAGCGCCGTTGGCCTTGGGGGGTGGGGGTCCTGCCTCTATCAAGCGGTTCAGACATTGAAGCTTGCCCAAAGACAGTACCCCGATCCCAGCCAGCGCCATTGGCATTGGGGGCATGGGGATCCCGCCTACCAAGCGGTTCAGTCATTAAAGACTTGCCCAAAGACAGTGACCCGATCCAGGCCAGCGCTGTTGGCCTTGGGGGGTGGGGATCTGCCTCAACCAAAATGTTCAGACATTAAAACTGCCCAAAGACAGTGCCCCGATCCAGGCCAGCGCTGTTGGCCTTGGGGGGGGTGGGGTCCCGCCTCTACCAAGCGGTTCAGACATGAAGGCTTGCCCAAAGACAGTGCCTCGGTCCAGGCTAGCGCTGTTGGCATTGGGGACTGGGGATCCCGCCTGTACCAAGCGGTTCAGACATTGAAGGCTTGCCCAAAGACAGTGCCCCGATCCAGGCCATAACTGTTGGCCTTGGGGGTGGAGATCCCGCTTCAAGCAAGCGGTTCAGACACTAAAGCCTCGCCCAAAGTCAGTGCCCGATCCAGGCCAGCGCTGTTGGCCTTGGGGCAGTGGGTGTCCCGCCTCAACCAAGCGGTTCAATCATTAAAGACTCGCTCAAAGACAGTGCCCGATCCCGGCTAGCGCTGTTGGCCTTGGTGGGGGGGGGTTAGTGATAATCTCCGACACTGGAGGAAGACAAACTTAATACCCCATATTGAATGCCCCTGAAACTACCTGCCGCTGGTGCACCCCAACCACCTCAAAAATTGAGCACTGCCCCGAGTGGTAGAACTGGGAAAGCCTGGTGCACCCGAGCTATCTACCACAGTACGCCAGGGTGGTACCCCACATCCAGATGGGTCACCAACGGCACGTCTGCCTAGCGAGTGCCATGACTAAGTCAATGTTCTTGGCTTAAGTTTGGGGTGCCCGGGCATGCTGGTGAGCAGGTGTCAAACTAGAAGACCCTTTGAACCCGGTGCTTGCCCCGGAAGGGGTGTGGGTCATCGGGGGACAGGGGGGTGGCAGTGGTGGCCCTGGGTGTCAGGGGCTCCAGCCCCTCTGACGTGAGCGCCTGCCCCCCGGACAGGGTGTGGGTCATCGGGGACAGGGGGTGGCAGTGGTGGCCTGGGTGTCAGGGGCTCCAGCCCCTCTAATGTGTGCGCCTGCCCCCGGACAGGGTGTGGGTCATCGGGGACAGGGGGTGGCAGTGGTGGCCTGGGTGTCAGCATCAGCATTTGGGATGATGGTTGGTCTTTCCAGCGAGCTTTTGAAACCAGTTCATTTGGGGCCATGAGGAAGAAGGATGGTCTCCGGAACGGCCGGTGGCGAGGGCTTGGCAATGCTAACCAGTGTACTTGATTAGACCCAGACCCTAGCCCGCCAAGTCATGCCCGACGGGAGACCCCTTTTCCGGGACGACCAGCGCCTGGAGGTGCGTGTCCGGCGCTGATTGTCTCTAACCCCCAATCAAGAATTTGGGGAAGGCAAAGAAATGGACTTAGGTTCTGACGGTTTCGCGGCAGGGAAAAAGTGGACTTAGGTTTTGACCGTTTCGCGCCTGGACCAAGTATGCTGATCGATAGGAGCTCGTTTGACGCCCCATGGGTTAGGCCCCCGCCCGGCACCCTTTCAACATTGGTGGATCGGCCCCTATGGATGTGGTTGGTTCCTCCTGCCTGGGGCGTGCTTTGAGGGAGGCGTGGGGGGGGTGTTCCTACGCACACATCCCCCCCCCTTTCCGCCTCTATCTGTGGGAGAAAAAAAACTCAAATGGCCCGTTGGTTTTGACCAAGAGCATGTCCGCCGCTCTGCCGCCAGCCCGCCCGCCTGCCCCTGTGCTTCCCCCCCGCTGATTATCAGTCCGCGCCCCCCTCGCCCTGGGACAAGGGCTGGGGGTGGTTGGTGGGCTCGGTAGTGTCTCCAGCGTGGTGAATTGAGCCCAGGGGCCGCGTGGGATACGGGCTGGCGCCAGCTCCAGCCCCTGTGTGTGCGCGTGAACAGTGCTGCGTCTCCCGCCCGTCGGAAGCCCGCCCACCCTTCGGGTTTATCCTTGCCTGCCCTCGGCGGTCCCCCCCTACCCTCTCCCCGGAGGTGTGTGGGGGTGGGTGGTGGTAGCGGAGGGTGGCCGCTAGTAGTCTCTGGCGAGGTGAAACAAGCCGGGGTTACTGGTGTCCGGGCTTACGGTCTGGCTCCCCCTTTTTGATGGTTGTGGTTCGGCGGGGCTCATGCCATCCTTTGTGGGGGCAGAAAAGGGAACTATAATAAGCTAATGCAAAAAGCCCCAGCGGCTGGCGCAGTCCAAGCTGCCCAAAACGTTGCGTTTTCGGCGGGGCTCATGCCATCCCTTTGTGGGGGCAGAGAAGAGAACTTATAAAAAGCTTATGCAAAAAGCCCCTGCGGGCTGGCATAGTCCAAGCTGCCCAAAACCGTGCATGTTCGCCGAGCTTTTGCTGGCGCTCGCCGCTGGCCGTGTGGATACGCGGAAGACGGCGTGCCCGGCTGCCGGAGGATGCTGGCCCGCCTAGACAGATACCTGAAGCAGCAGGCTGAGCTCTCCGTCTCGGCCAGGAAGGAGGCCATGGTCCGAGCGAAGCATCAGTAAGTGGCTCGAGAGTTGCGGTGGTTGCAGTGCACTCAACCGACGGTACCCATGGTGTCTCCGCTGGCGTCGTCCTCCAAAGAATGGAAATCAGACGACCCGGAAGCCGAACGTCCATGCGCCGACCCCCGCTGCAGGCTCGCAACGGCACGCATACAGGCCCAGCTCTCAGAGCTCCGCAAGCAAGTGGACGAGGTGAGGTCCTCCCAGCTCAAATTCACCCGCCTCTATCGAGAGTTGAGGAGGGGGGGAAGAGGGGAGGAAGTGCAGGCGGGCAAGGCCGTGTCCTGCCCCGCTGGCACCATCCCCCGACCCCGCCCCCGGGTGAGGGGCGGCCGAGATCTCCGGGCCTGTGGAAGCCTACGATCCAACAAAGTACCCGGTCCACGCCCGCGCCTTGAGTTGAGTATGGTTATGGCACTTTTCTGTTGGGCTGGTGGTGGGGGTATGTCGTCTAGGCTGACTTTGACTTTCGCCCGTTCTGCAGACTTGCTTTGGAAGTGTTCGAGAGTTTCCAATTGGGGAAGCGAGCCCACCGCCGTCTGCGGAACAACGTCGCCTCCAAACTGGCTAGGGTCAAGACATTCCTAGGCTTCATGGCGAAAGGCCATGCAGACCCAGAAACCTTGTCCTTCTTCAACCAACCATCGCGCATCCGAGCCTGGTCTGCCCTGCTAGGCCAAACGAGCATGGCCGAACCCACGAGGCAGCACTACCTGAAGAACCTCGCGCAGTTCCTAGATTATCTCTCCAAAACCCGCCGGCCTCCTGCCCACCTCTCCAGTACCACCCTGGTGCTGGTTCGCAGGGAGCTTCGAGTTCTCATTCGCGGCATATGCCGCCGCGTTGAGGTACAGAGGTAAGAATCAAGCAGACCAAAGAAGGCAGATTCATCTCCAAATCCACCTGCTACGCTGTCACCGGACGGCTGGGAGAAAAATACCTGCCCTTCTAGGTGAGTGTTCGGTCCCGCCGGTCTGCGTTTCCACCACTTGTGGAAACGCTGACCTTCTCTCCGTTCTTCCCTCTTGCTCCGGGGCACCAGCGGCTCTCGGTCAAACGAGCCACGTCAGCGTACCCCCCCCCTTAATGGGGTACGCTGATGTGGCTCGTTTGACCGAGAGCCTCTGGTGCCCCGGAGCAGAGATTATCTTTTTGCCTTGGGGCACCAGCGGCTATCACTAATTTTAAACCGTTGGTGGTGTAACAAGGTTTGTTGGAAAAGTCTAACCCCTAACTTCCTTCCGTCAGAGGGCCTCGAGTCCAGCCCAGACACCAGGCAGCAGTGGCGCTTCTATGGTTTTCTGACCGGCTATCTGACCTGCATCACGGGCCATCGCTGTGGGGTCTTCCAGAAACTGACCATCCAGGAGGTTGAAGAGGCCTCCAGGAGCCCGGACGTGTCCGCCTATGTCATAACGTGAGTGGAACTTTGCGGGTGGGGGCCACCAGTGGTAGGCGCTCACTCATCTTCTATATGTTTTTCCCCAGATCACCACGGATAAGACAAACCGAGCCTTCGGCGCGGCCAAGTTGTCTCTCAACAAGGAAGAATACAGCTGGTTCCGGAGGTTCTTGCAGCTGCGGGCTAGCCTCCCCGGGGGGAGCCAGGCCTCCTATTTTTTTTTTACTTCCAGACCCAGTCCCTGTCGAACCCTGAAAAAATATTTCAATCTGCGTGGACCAGCATGGGGCTTCCCGGCAAGCCCACCTTCACTGACGTCCGAACTGCCATTGCGGCATAGAGTATCTATGCCAGTGCCCCCCGCTGACCCCCATGACTGCCAGCGGCTTTGACCCCAAAAAGTCTCTGTCTGTCTGTCTCTGACGCAGCAAAGAATTCACATTATTCCGAGGATCGCAGGAAGGTTGCGCAATTCATGTGCCACGACACCTCAACCTCAGAAGTTCTACGCGCTTCACCTCGGCCCTCTCCAAGCACGTGAGCGCCGCAGACTCTTCGAGAGGGCCTTGGTGGAGGAGGAGGAGGAGGAGGCAGCGGGCTGAGAACGCCACTCAAGCAAGGGGTGCAAGAGGACAGAGAGTCCCGGGTCACCCCTGGTAAATCAGTTCCTTTTTGGCATGGATCTCAACAGAGGGACGTGTGGTGTTAGCTAACTGGCCTTTTCTCTTTTTCAGGAGGGAACTAGCAGGAGGATGCTTCCATGGCCGCCTTCAAAGGGGAAACGCCCCCTCGAAGCAACAGAAGACTCTGAATCCTGAATAAATATTTAACAATAAAGGTCATATGGTGTTCAGTGTCTTTATTATTCCTCTATCTGTGCGGTAAAAAATAGCTTCGATGGGGACAAATGATTCCTATCTCCTGTGTTAAAAGTGTTGCGTGGGATGGCCGCGTCCAGGTTCAGCCTTTGCTAAGTCCCAATTGGGACAAATGATTCCTGTCTCCTGTGGTAAAAGTGTCACGTGGGACGCCCGCGTCCAGGTTCAGCTTGGTTGAAAGCCCATCGGGACAAATGATCCCTTTTTCAACACATAGAGGTTCCAGGCTGGACGAAACTCTCCAGGTCTGCGCCGGCGTTGAATGGCCATATGGCCCATGGTCCAACTCTGGGTTTTTGCAGGCGTCTCCCGGGACGGCTCGGTCCTTTGGGCTGCATAAAGAGGTCGGAGGAGGGATGCCCAAAAGCGGGGGTTAACTTCTGTGAGGTAGAGCCTTCTCATTTATGGTTCCTAAACTCTGGAATAGCCTTCCTGATAGCGTGCGAGGCTCAGACACACTCTCCCAATTCAAAACTAGATTAAATACCTATCTGTTTAGTCAGCATACACTCAGTGCACCACTTAGCGGGTTTCCACACAGGTTTCTGCATCTGTTTATATACACTATGAACAGCGGCTACGCTAATTATTCTCTTTATTCTCCATTTCCACCTGGTGATTTACTCTCCCGAGGCCTCAGACTATGCAGAGTCACTGATTCGATCCAAGACCCAACGACGAGATGATCCCAAGGTTTCCATAACCTGAACCAGGCCATATCCTGAGCAGCTACTGTGGTGCTAGGGATGTGCACAATGATTCGACTAATCGAACATCAGCGATGATCGAGCATGAAAACGATGATTGATTGCTCTAAATTAAATTCCTTTTATTCTTTCTGATTGCTTATGCTGGTATTTGGGTGGTAGTTTGATATTTGATTGGTTATGGCTGCAGGGAGTTGCGGTCCAAAGCGCCACGTCACGCCACTGCCCAACAGCGTCGTTTCTATCAGGGTACACAGCGGTGCCCAACCACGACGGACACTTCATTTCTGCCGCGTCACAGAGCGCCGTCTGAATAGTTTCATTTTAAATACCATGCGAATGTGCCCGTCTGGTGTGTGATAGTTTCAGCTGTCATGTGCGTGCTGTGTCTCGACACTCTTTCCGGCGAGGACTACAGCGGGTGACACCAAAATCGAAAGCTACTTCAGGGAGCCATGCATCTCTCTAAACCCAGATCTTTTGTTGTGGTGCAAAGTAAATGAGTCTCGATTTGCAAGGCTAAGCACCCTTGCCCAGTGGTACCTGGCTGCTCCTGCAACTTCTGTGCCTGCTGAGCGCTTTTTTTCCACCCTTGGTCTAATTGTAAATAGACTTCGCGCTCAGCTTTCATGAGAGCATGTAGAGCTGATTTTTAGAATAAAAATATGTAATCCTTCCTTATGTTAAGTTTTATTAGTCGTGCTTTGTAAAATATTCAGGCTGTTTTTGTTTTAAGTTTAAACAGCATAGTTAAATTAGGCCGCCTTTAGTTTATTTACCTCCACCAACTGATAATTTTGAAAGAAATGTTATTTACCTAATCTTTAAGTTTATAGCTGTGGTAAAAAAATATTCAGGCTATTTTTATTTTAAGTTTACGCAGCCAAATTATGCTAGCTTCTAATTTTAGTTAGGCTATGTGCTACTTAACAGTTGTTGGTGAAGTTTTGGTGAAACTTATATTTGCGAACCTTTTACAAAAAAAAACAAGCATAAAAAAAAACTTTTTGATCACATCTGTTGTGATGCTGCTGAAGTAAAAATTGTTTGGTAAAAATGTCAGTTAAATAAAATAACTGAAATGCAGAGTAGCATGTGTGTTTCTTATTGTTGTTGTCTACAATACAGAAAAGGGTAAGTTATAGTTTTAAAAACGGATCCAAAATATTTATAGAAATAATAAGACACATATTGAAGGGGATAATACTGTAAAATCACTTTGGTTTCTTTTTTTCTGCGGGGCTTCAGTTGCCCTTGTTTTAAAGCGCCCTGTAAACAGGAGAACCGCGTCCACTTTTGGTTGGCATGTAGCTCAAGCTCACATGCATTTTGTGTAGATAAACACAATTTGTAATATTTTCATATTGTGTTTCTAGGCTTCATGATTAATTTTATTTACAATGCGTCATATAGAAAACCTACATGCATCACCTCAGTGGCGGTTGTAGTTTAAATGGCACCCTGGGCGAACCACCTGCTTTTAGAAATTTACTTAGAAATAAATAATAAAAATGATAATAACTATTATGATTAATATTATGAAATTATTATTCTAAATATATAATAACAGAAATCAATCCTACTTGTAACCTAACTGAAAAAAATGTAAAGACACAATTCGAGTGATGAGCTAAGATATCTTAAGAAATCTTTGCTTGAATATTAAAGACAATTCTAAAGAATTCTATAGAAAAGATAAAAATATCTTTTATGTAATTATCTGTGGTCTTAGACCCCACTCATGGCTGAGAATTAATGTTATTAAGTCTTACCTCCCTGTTTCATCATCTCTCCTTTCTGCTTCATAGCCATATCATCAAAACAAGATCATCATCAAACTTTAGCTTTGTCGACTTGCAAAGCTCGCTGTGTAGCGACACCTCTGCATAAAAGGCACTCCGGTATCACAGTACATAAGCGGTGTTATTTTATCGACATGCATGTAAACAACCGGTATTCACAGCGGGAGCAGAGCAGCGGCAGCGCGTGAGGCGCACGGGAATGGTTTTCTGAGCGCATGATTACGGCTGGCGGTGCGCACAGCATTTTTGAGACTTAAGCGAACAGTGCGCGGCGCCGCGTTTGATTTGAGTTGAATATGAAACACTTTGAAGAGATTTGTCTAAAACGGAACGACTGTACAGACATCTTTATGATCCGTGTGATCATAGAAATAACCTAATGATCAATAATTCTTTGCTATAAATTGCAACATCCGTGGGAAAGGAGAAATTCTTTGTTAAAAGTTTGGAAAAACCTGAAGCATAAGTTTGTTAAAACCAAAAGAGGCCATAGCAAAAGTGGAGACCCGGAAACACATTAAAGAAATATGTTTTTCCACCATTCAACACTGATTATATATTTATATTTTTCTGCGCGCGATTTTAGTTTGCCTTCATCCCATTGTTTCGGTTGCGCATAGAGAATAACAAACTTGCGCATGCAAAATACGTCAAATGTGAATGGCCTCTTTATTTGAGGATTACTACTTTAAATTAATACACTTGCAAAAGTAAACCATATCTCACAGCTTTTACTTGTCCATGCGTAATTATGCCACTGCTCACACTTCTTTAAATGTTTACTGTGTTAACCAGTATTGATGGTGATTTTTTTTAACCCAACAGCATGATTTAATTGTTTTCTGAATCCTGTCATAGTTTATCAACGCCCTTTTTAACAGGGCTTTAAATAAATATAAATATTTTACATTGAATGTTATTAATTGTGGCTATGCACACACACCCGGCATCTTGCTTAAGCTCCACCCCCGATAATCGATTAATCGTTTGTCAAACTGTGGATTAAAGCAAAATAAAGAATGGCCAGAAATGCCCATGCCTAGTCATGGAGGATGGAGAACATGAGACTGATTCCTGTGATGCTCCAGGGACAGACGAGTCTTCGCTGAGGCCAGCTTCCAGCCTCCGCCGCTGAGACTGCAGCTCTGCACATGACATTTGGCCAGCGAAAAAAAATTAAAATGCTCGTGCCCAGCTGAGTCTGATTTCTCTCAAGGTTTTTTCTTCACTTCGCCAATTGGTGAAGTTTTTTCCTTCTCCACTGTCGCCACTGGCTTGCATGGTTTGGGACCTGTAGAGCTGCAAATCGTTGGATTTGCTCTTCAGTACTTGGACTCTCAGTAGTGATTTTAAACACACTGAACTGAGCTAAACTGAACTGAACTTAAACACTACAAATTGAACTACACTGTTCCAATTTACTATGACATTTTATGTGAAGCTGCTTTGACACAATCTACATTGTAAAAGTGCTATACAAATTAGATTTAGATTTTTAGATTAGATTCAACTTTACTGTCATTACACATGTACAAGTACAAGGCAACGAAATCCAGTTTCGGTTTAACCAGCAGTGCAATAGCAGCAAGTGCAGGATACAGGTATAAGTTATAAAGTGCAGTTATAGAAAAACTATGCTAAATATTACAGATAGATGTACTATGAAATTATATACAGGTTGTATTAGCTATGAACAGATTTACAATAAATGAATATATGTACAGGATGCTATTAATAATCAGGTGTGGAGATAGATAAACAATTACAAATGGTCATGTGCAGTGGGTATGTACAGTTCAGATAAGTGAATCAGTGCAATGTAGTGCAATGAATATGTGCAAACTTTAAATGTGCAAATGTTAAATAGTGCAGTGATGTTGAGGAGTATAAGTTAGTAGAGTGTGGGGGGTGTATTGGGGGGGTGAGGGGGTGGGCAAAAGAGTCCAGTGAGGGGCAGAATTCAAAAGGGAGACAGCTCTGGGGAAAAAAGCTGTTCCTCCTGTCTGCTGGTTTTTGTCCGGGGGAGCCCGAAGCGCCTGCCGGAAGACAGGAGAGAAAACAGTCTGTGAGCAGGGTGAGAGGTTTCCTAAGAATACTGCGTGCTCTGCGCAGACAGTGTTCTTCTGGATGTCCTCAATGGCTGGCAGTGTAGTCCCTGTGATGCGTTGGGCAGTTTTTACCACCCGCTGCAGTGCCTTATGCTCAGCAACAGAGCATCTTCCATACCAGACTGTGACGCAGTTGGTCAGGATGCTTTCTATGTGCAGCGGTAGAAGTTCACCAAGACGCTGAATGAAAGCTGGTTCTTCTTAAGTTGCCTCAAGAAAAATAGGCGCTGGTGAGCCTTCTTGACCAGCTGGAGTGGTTGGTGGTCCAGGAAAGGTCCTTAGAGATGTGGGTCCCCAGGAACTTGAAGAATGAGACAGGCTCAACGGCCATCCCATTAATGGGATGGGATCATGTGAGCCTGTTCGTCCCTTCCTGAAGTCCACAATGAGCTCCTTGGTCTTGTTGGTGTTAAGGAGCAGATATTGTCGGTGCATCCAGGTGGCCAGATGCTGTATCTCCTCCCTGTAGGCAGTCTCACCATTATTGCTGATTAGGACCAATCACTGTGGTGTCATCTGCAAATTTGATGATGGTGTTGGATCTGTTCACAGGCCTACAGTCGATGGTAAAAGGGAGAAGAGGAAGGGGCTCAGCACGCAGCCCTGTGGTACCCAGTGTTGAGTGTGACGGTGGTTGAGCAGATGTGGTCTGATCTAACATTCTGAGGTCTGTTACTCAAGAAAGTCCATAACCCAGTTGCAGAGAGACGCGTTGATATCCAGGTCTATAAGTTTGATCATTAGCTTAGAGGGTATGACACGTGTTGAATGCTGAGCTGAAGTCAACAAACAGCATTCGTGCATAAGTGTTTTTATTGTCCAGGTGAGTGAGTACAGAGTGCAGTGCTATGGAGACGGCATCTTCTGTGCTCCTGTTGCCACGGTAGGCATACTGATGTGGGTCCAGTGTGGATGGCAGAGAGTCATTCAGATGTGCCAAGACCAACCGCTCGAAGCACTTCAAGATGATGGGTGTGAGTGCTACAGGTCGGTAGTCATTCAGGCATGTTGGGCTGGAGTGTTTGGGTACCGGCACAATAGACGTGGTTTTAAAGCATGTTGGCACAGTTGCTAGGTTAAGCGACAGGTTGAAAATGTCTGTGAATACCCCAGCGAGCTGTTCTGCACATGCTTTGAGGATGCGCCCAGGGATACCGTCTGGTCCAGCAGCCTTACGCACATTGATCCGACTCAGTGCGGTGTAGACTTCTGAGGAGGTGAGTGTGATAGGTGAGTGGTCGGTTGAGGAAGTGTTCCTGGTGTAGGGTTCTGTATTGTCTCTTTCAAAGCGGGCATAAAAGTAATTTAGCTTGTTCAGGAAGTTGCTGATGGCCTGGATGCCCTGCCACATGCGTCGAGGGATCAGAGTTGGAAAAGTGCTCCTCTAGCTTTAGTTTGTAACAGTGCTTGGCCTTTTTGATGCCCCTCTTCAGATTAGCCCTGGAAGTGCTGTAGGCCTGTGCATCCCCTGATCTGAAGGCAATTTTGTGTGTTTGTGTAAACTTGGTCTAAAGTTTTGTTTCCCCTTGTGTGGCAGAAAATGTTTTGATGGAATTTGGGGAGCACTGTCTTTAAGTTCGAGTGATAAAATCCCAAGCAACATTAAAAGCAGCCTCCGGGTGAGCAGTCTGTTGTTTGCTGATGGCTGCATGAAGTTCATTCATAGCAAGCTTAGCATCAGCATCGGGAGGAATATAGGCAGCAGTTATTATGGTGGAGGTGAACTCCCGTGGCAGATAAAACGGTCTACATTTAACCATTAGAAATTCCAGGTTAACAGAGCAATGTCTCCCAACGACGACAGAGTTTGTGCACCAAGCTTTGTTAATATAAATGCATAATCCTCCGCCTCTGGTCTTACCGGAGTCATCCGCCGTTCTGTCTGCTCGGAATGTTTGATGCTCCGTTAGCGATACAGCGTTGTCTGGTATCCCGCTGTTTAGCCATGTTTCTGTGAAAATCATGACATTACAGTTCCATAATCTTTAGTTGTGGTTGATGCGCAGTCGAATCTCATCCATTTTGTTCACCAGTGACCGTACATTGGCGAGAAAGATGCTGGGTAAAGAGAGCTGGTGTGGTGTTAGCTTTAGCTTAGCCTGCCGCGCTTCCCCCGTCTTTGTTTATGTTCTCTGCGCCTCCTTCGAGCACTTCCGCCCGGCCGGGTAGGGCTCTCAGGCCCGGGTGTTCTAGCGATCTCAGGGATGAGTCGAAGATTGCTAATAAACTGTCCGGAATGCACAAACCAATATCCAAAATGTCCTGTCGGGTGTACGATGTAAAGGCACTGCTGTTCTGCACGAACAGACCCGAAATGAGCAGGAAAAATACTGCAAAATTGCAGAAATTGGAGAGACGCTGGGCCTCGCAATCTGAACGCGCTTCCATCTAGTCAAACTGAGGATTACAACTGAGGATTACAAATAAAGGTGAATTGAATTGAATTGAACTAATAGAGCTGGATCAATAAGTTATTGTCTGTGAATCTGTGTGACTATCACAAGTTAGAAGTATATTTTGAGCATACATTTAAAATGTGAACATGATACATTTTACATTTCTATAATTAAAAGAAATGAAAGAAAGGGAAAGGGTTTCACTCATTCATCTAAAAAACAATAAGATACACGTAATGGTACATTTGTGATAAATTAAATCATAAAGGACCATTTTTTGTCCCCGCTGGTAAAAGTTTTACATGATTCTTTAGAACATGCTTCAAGTGCTCTAATATGTTATGTAATAGAAAAAAATTGAAAAAAAAATTAGCATATATTTAGATTTTACTTAATATTTATGATTTTTTTTTAATTCTACTAAAATATTCTAAGCAAAAATTGCATGATTTTTCCTGTTTTATTTACTGAGCCATAAAATCCTTTTTACAGTACTATCCCACACCAGAATCCCTGACAACACACACAGTCAGAAAGAGTGAGCTGGTTTCAGCACAATAGAAGGGCTCTTGGTTTTCTGTCTGGTCTCAGGCCGAGTCAAACGAGCCCTTATTAGCAGTCATTGTACTAGTTGAGCTGTCCTCATAGGTGGCTGTGGGCCGTTTGATCCCATCCTCGATTTCAAAGACACAGGAACCTGATCCAGGCTGATGAGATGGATAGACCAAGAAGCAGATCACTTCATGCCAGCAGAAGCTTTCTCACCCCGCCGGGCCAATCCAGAGAGAACCAGACCCTCCCGAACCCTACACAGACAGGGTTGTCATTAGTTACACTTATAATACATTGCTTTGGGCTTCTAGTTTTTTTTTAAGTTGCACTAAAAAAGGACGTCACAGGTTGAAGATTTCTTTTTTATTGTTTTTGTTTGATTGTTTTATTAACATTCCCTTTTCCTTCTCATTTTCCCTTCTGAAAGAAAAAACAAACAATAGAAACCATCACATACGTTGTAATGTGTTCCACTACAAATACCATTAAAAGCCACCAAATCTTGATAATCAAAACCAGTGCATTTGAAAGATTTCCAGTGCATTTTGGGAATTTTTTTTTAGGATTATTGGTTGCCAACAGTAGAAGGCAAAAAAAATACCAGTTGACAAACAAAGTATCTGTTATGATCACCAGCAATCTAGCAGCTGCAGATCGCTGGTAAATACACAGTTCAATAAAAAAAAAAACGACAAATTTGCAGTTATATGGACTACAACTCCTGTCATACAGCGCTCACTCACACCGGTTCCTCATTCCGTTGATTACACACACACACTCACACAGACACAGCTGAAGCTCATCATTCTTTCATTACCCGGACTATAAAGAGAGCACTCTCACATACATCAGTGCTGTTTAATAAACCTGTGTTTTGATCTGCACTCCTTTGTCCAGTGTCACTTTACATTACAGAAAACTCTATCATGCGTCTCCTTCAGGAAGCCCAGTCGATTGAGGAGTATGTGGAGAACTTTATTAAAGAGCCCATATTATACATGAAATAGGGTCATATTTTGGTTGTAAGGATCTCCAACAAC
Organism: Danio aesculapii; assembly: GCF_903798145.1. Classification (NCBI taxonomy): domain Eukaryota; kingdom Metazoa; phylum Chordata; class Actinopteri; order Cypriniformes; family Danionidae; genus Danio; species Danio aesculapii. The sequence goes on from NC_079457.1 coordinate 33,191,423, forward strand.
AGTTTAATATGCATGCAAGGTCAAAAAACACTTTCATGGTCTTATAATCTGCATTTATTTTTACCTAATTATCCCAGCGACTCCCATATGAATCGTTCAGCGATTCATTTATTCCCAAACCCCTCCTCAGTGCGAAGCTAATCTGCACTGATTGGACCGATGACAGCCTGTTGCGATTGGTCAAAACTGACAGCCTTCAGCGCGAGACAGAGTGAAATGCCCAGCAGCTAATCAACTAATCAAAAAGTAGTCAGTGCATGCATGCTTCATGGTGTAAGGTGTGAATTTTGGCTGCCAGTGGGTGAATATAAATACAGATGATGGACTCAAAAAAAACAGACGACTAACTATTTTATTGAGTAAAAACTCCAAGAACTGGCGAGGAGATCTCCTAGCCCGTCACAGTCTACCTGCTCTTTTCACACAGACACACACACACACACATACACACACACACACAAACACCTCCTCCTCCTTAGAAGACACAACACCAGGACCGGCGCAACCTAGTCGGCCGCCTAGGGCAGCAGAATAGAGAGGGCGGCAGAATAGAGAGGGCGGAGTCCGTGACAGCTCCCTTGCCACCCACGTCCTCAGCAGTTATATCCGCGCCTAGGGTGGCAGAATAGAGAGGGTGACGTCCGCGACACCTCCCTCACCACCCGCGTCCTCAGTTATATCCGCGACACCCCTGTCCTCACTTTGCTAACGGGTCACTTTCGTTTTCACTTTCGGGTTGAGGCGGCGTGATCGTCCTTAGCCTAGAGCGGCAGTTCAGCTTGCTGAACCGGCCCTGCACAACACACACACACACACATTACCCTCACCGTTTGCCTAGAGCGCCAGTTCAGCTTGCTGGGTGCAATTTAGACACCTCACCTTGAACTTGAGCTGAAATATTTTGAAACAAAGTGGCACGCGCCGCGTTTTCAATGTGGCTTTACACGCGATATGAGAATATATAGAGTTAACCTGATACAGTACACGCGGCAAGTAACAAAACACGACTAAATACATAATTTGCAAGCTAGAGTAAACAAGGCAACAATTTTAATCGCACGTACTTACACTTGTGAAATGGGGGTAGAAACTGATTCATAATGCACTGATCCATGTTCTGACAGTCTTTACTGATCCTTCCTTTTACAAACCGATGAAGTCTTCTTTGTAAGCATGTAGTTTCCAGAAGCACTTGAACTGCTCAAGGCAGGGCTATATTGCTGAGGTTTCATCTTTGGGTAGAGACTGCCAATAATATGTGGCTTTTTTTTCTGTGTTAGTGGGTGGGGCCACATGTTTCAAATGTCCCTGGTTTGCGCGCGCAACTACTTGTGTTTCGTAGTCGCGTCATCACAAAACACCTAATGACTCGTTATCAAGACAACTAGTTTGAAGCACTATGAGTCGACTCCTTTATAGATGAATCAATAGTTTTAAACACTGTACACTTACAGATTTAAGCCTTAGCTGGATATTTCACTTCACTTAGAGCTGTGTTACACACTGCATGGAAGGGCATTTTCAAAAACCCATAATATGGGCTCTTTAAGGTCGCCCATTTAACCACTATGAGTGACTTATGTTTAATGATCTTTTTTTCATGGTGGGCTATCTGAACCACTCTACTCCACAATGGCAATACACGAACCCCGCTGGACATTACAGCTGTTCACTGTTCCTGCCATAGTTCCTGTTCCTGAAATGCCATCACCTGAGTCACCAGAATGGCCACCACCACCTAAGTTGCCAGAGCTGCTGCCACCACCAGAGCTGTTACTGCCAGAGCTGCCACCGCCACCTCCAGAGCTGCCAGATCCTCCGTCGCTGCCAGATCATCCAGAGTTGCCAGATCCCCTTCTCCAGAGTGGGCAGATCCTCTTGAACCTCCCGAATGGCCAGTGGTGCCAGATCCACCTGAACTCCCCGAATGGCCAGGGTTACCAGATCCTCCCGAGTTCCACGAATGGCCGCCAGAGCCACCACCTGAGTTCCACAAATGGGCAGAGCCGCCACCTGAGTCTCATGTATGGCCAGAGCCACCATTTAAGTCCCCCAAATGGCTGCCAGAGCCGTGTGACTTCCCTGTGCCGCCAGAGCGTGTGACTTCCCTGTGCCGCCAGAGCTGTGTGACTTCTCAAAGTCGTGTGACTTCCCAGAGCTGCCAGAACCATGTGGCTTCCCTGAGCTGTGTGACTTCTCAGAGTCTCCTGAACCCAAGCCTCCTGACCCACTGTGGTTGTATGGATTATCAATGCTTCCTCAACCTAAGTCTCCTGACCCACTGGGGTTAAATAAACTGCCAGTGTCACCTGAACCCAACCCTCCTAACCTACTGGGGTTAAATGAACTGCCAATGTCTCCTGAACGCAAGCCTCCTGACACACTAGGGTTAAATGAACTGCCAGTGTCTCCTGAACCCAAGCTTCCTGACCCACTGGGGTTAAATGAATTGCCAGTGTTTCCTGAACCCAAGCCTCCTTACCCACTGTGGGTGTATGACCCGCATGTACCTGCTGAACCAAGCCCCCAGACCTACTTCAGCTGCACGGTCCAAACCCTCCTCAGCTCCACGCTCCAGGCCCTCCTCAGCTCCATGCTCCAGGCCCTCCTCAGCTCCATGCTCCAGGCCCTCTTCAGTTCCAGGCCCTCCACAGCTCCATAATCCAGGTACACCTTTGCTGCATGGTCCTCCCCCTGTTCCACCTCCGCTTTACCTCCCTTCTGGACTGCAGTGGGAGCGTCTGGAAGCCGCTCTTTGAGGGGGGGGGGGGGGCTGTCACATTCACCAGCAATCTAGCCCAGTGTTTCACAACCCTGTTCCTGAAGGCACACCGACAGTACACATTTTCAACCTCTCTCTAATCAAACACACCTGAATCAACTCATCAGAAGATTAGAAGAGACTCCAAAACCTGAAGTTAATGGGTCAGATAAGGGAGACATTCAAAATATGTACTGTTGGTGTGCCTCCAGGAACAGGGTTGGGAAACACTGATCTAGCCCATGCAGATCGCTGGATAACTACAAATCTGCCAGCAAAAGAACTACAAGATCCAGTCATGCACCAGTCATGCACCACTCACACACCTTGCCTACATCCTGTCTGATTGCAAACAATCACATCTGAAGCCGCTCATAAACTGATTACATGAACTATAAAGTCAGCACACAAACAAACAGAAGTTGCTCAGTCTTGTTATACTGTTTGTGAACATTACAACACTTTTGTTTGTTTTACCCTGTATGCTGCCTGCCTTTTGACCATCCGCCTGTTATATGACCACATCCCTAGAATTGCCTGTATACATCTGTTTGCTCCGTGTTGACTCTTGCTTGCCTGGCCAATCTGTTTAATAAACCTGCATTTGGATCCGCACTCCTTTGTCCAGTGTCACTTCACATTACAGTACCATTGTGGTTTCCAATAAAACCAATATAACCATTACAAATTATGTGATGGTTTCTATTTTTTTTTTTTTTTTTTTTTTTTCAGCATGGTGGAGAAATATGCTCAACTTGCAGCCAATTCAAGTGATGATCATAAATACATAAAAATACTGGGATGGAATTCTTATGTAAGTCACATTTTTTATTGATTTGTAATGCATTATTTGTCACAGCCTATACATATTGTTTTGACAAATATTTGGCCGTATGTTGTAGAATATTTTGTATGCTTTCTCACTATTAATTTATTTAGTTTTTAGTTAGTTAATTAGTTAGTAAAATTAAGTATATATATTAAATTAAATATATATATATATATATATATATATATATATATATATATATATATATATATATATATATATATATATATATATTATAGATAATGATAGTAAACATTCTTAAAATAATGAGCTTTTTTGAAGCTTAAGTTGTGCCTTTGCCTTGTGTTGGTAACACTGTCCACAGCCTCTGCTCTGCCTGAGCGCAACATGTAATACCTGGATCTCTTTTCATGGATCTGTGAAAGAGATAGATTATGTCTGAAAAAGGAAAAGCCCCTTTTTTTTCCAAGTGATCTATTTTCTGTGGCTAATCATACTGCCTGTTGTACCTAGTGTCCTTTAATCTTTTTTTTCATAATTAATTGGCTGGTTAATCTCTACCCAGATAGCATACGAATGTGGGCCACTTTAGGCAGTTATGCGGCACTGGTGGCATTCCTTCAGCCCAGACAAAATGTGATCTGCGATCCTAATGTGGCCAATAGAAAATATGGCAAATGTGACCCAGTTATTTTAAAACATATGTGGGCCCCTTTTGGCGAATATTCGGCACAGTAAACTCTGGCTAATGCAGCCATTAGCCTATAGTGGCCCAGAGAAGATATGGAAAATGTGGCCCAGTTATCCTAAAACAAATGTGGGCCAATTTTAGCAAATATTTGGCACAGTAGGCTGTGGCTAATGTTGCTGTGAGCCTAAATCGGCCCAGAGAAGATATGGCAAATGTGACCCAGTTATCTTAAAACATATGTGGACCACAAAGACTAAAGTCACCATCATGGAGAAAAGTGTTTGCTTTAGTTGGGCTTTTTATTTTGGGCTGCTGTAACTTTTAAGAACTTTGCTAGAAAAGTTTATTCATTACAGCAAACAAGCCAAGTAAAAGAAAAAAAAATTCACTGATGTTAACCAATGTTTCATCCATTATTAGAAGTAACGTGATAACATGCATGCACATGCCACAGAATTATGAAGGCTTATAAGCTAAAAAAAATTCTATGGTTAAACTTCTGCTCACAGAGACAACAAAATAAACAGCATATGAGCCTCAACAACGGTGACAATTAACAAAATGAACAACTCACAAACATCACTAAATGTGACAAAATCAACAATGTCAACATAAACAGCAGAATCAAAAGCAAATAATGAAAACTAGCATTAATAAGCTATAGAATGTATTCATACTGCAATGCATGCTGGAATGTTTGTACTTTGCCACACCCAGCAAGTGTAAGGTGTAGGCCAGATCTGGGCCAGAGTAAAAGCAAACTATGGGCCAGAAAAAAGTCAGTTCTGGTTCATTTTGTTGAATTGTGGCTGCCATTTGGTATTGCTCTGGCTTATTTGTGGCCCAGATCTGACAAACAGGAGCAGACCACCCTAGACCACCCTAGAGCCATCAGACATCATTGACAAACCATCAATTTCACATATCGATGACGTTTTCCAAGATGGCTGCGCACACGTCTTAGTGTTTCCTTAATTTTTTACTTTTTGTATTATTAAAATTTTATATTACAGATTTTAGTTTTCTGGCTTGTTGGCCGCATACTTTATTGGGTAAATAAGCTGACTGTTGGTTTTAACTAACTATCTAGCACCGGTAGCTATCTCAAATGTGATGGCTAATCTGGAGAGTAGCTGGGCTTGCTGAGATCGCTGGATGCTGGATATTCCATGTCGAGGAGGAGCCGGATGACGGATAGACAAGGAAACATCTTGTCAATCAACCGGTGAGACGGAAAGTGCGTGTTTCGGCACGCTTGGCCGTGATCGTCGACTGTTGCGGTGCTAAGTTCTGCTGGGACTTTTGGCTGTTGGATGCCCACGGTGCTATACCATTCAACCGTGGTAGTCAGCTGCTCCAGTGCTGGATCGCAGAAGAGTGATCTGAGGTGTTGCGGTGCTGGATCGCGTTTGCTGCGGATGAGGTAACATTACGTTTGGTGATACCACTAGCTGACGAAGCATCGAATCACTGCCAGCTATATAAGCATCTTGCTATGAGTAGGTGAGCTAGTCAGTTAGTGGTCGTTGTGGACCACCGATCAGCCGTGATCGTCGACGGCTGCGGCGGTGGGCTGCGGAGCTGTGGTATTCTTGTTTACTGGGACATATTGACTACTCTGGTAGTCTCTCTTTTTTTTCTCTTCATGTCGACTAGTTGTTTATCTTTAGTGACAATGAAACACTTTCTGTTTCTATTTCATTACTTTGTTTTGGACAATTGAATTTGTACCGCAACTAGTGGTTACATGTACAAAATGTGCCACGTCTTCCTCTGGGGTCATACAACAAATTGATGTGTGTGTGGTCGTCTACTGATTCGAACATGTTGCCTCACCACTGGCCAGTTTTAAATGAACTAAAGTGCTATCATCATCCTCAATGTAATCTGTATCATTTAATGTCCATTTATGTCCTAAAACTATTTTTTTCACAACGAAATGCCTTTCACCATTTTTCTCCATTCGAATAATAATGAGATTGTACCAAATCTAAGGTTAGACGGAAATGCTTTATCACACTTCTGCTCCTGTTATCCGGCAAAGTTGAGCTAAATCCTGGTCCCTCCATAAATAATATTGGTACACCTGGTGATTTTAAAAGCAGGTCTGGTCTTGGTATTATACATATAAATGTTCGCAGTCTATTACCAAAATTAGATTTTATACAAATTTGGATTCAGTCTACAGATGTTGACATTCTTGTTCTTTCTGAAACCTGGCTTACTAAAGCAGTCCTAGACATTGATATTTCTATACCAGGTTACAATATTTATCGCTGTGATCGCCCTAGAAAAGGCGGAGGTATTTTTTATATATAAAAAATAAATTTTATGCTACCCTCCTATCCTCTGTTTCTATTCAAAAACAGTTTGAATTTCTTGCTCTAAAAATGGAATTCATAAAAGATCAGGCTCTCACAATTATGGGCTGTTATAGACCCCCTTCAGCTTGCAGTGAGGCTCTCACCTCTCTGTATAACTATGTTACTGAGTTGAATTCCAATGAACTGGTGTTAGTGGGTGATTTGAACCTAGACTTGTTAACGGGATCATCTGACAACTTAAAATCTATCTGTGATTCCTTAAACCTTAGTCAATTAATTAATTGTCCAACTAGGCTAAATATCAAAAATCCCTCTAGATCCTCTTTGCTTGATTTAATCCTCACAAACGCCCCACACAAATATATGGATATTGGGGTATTTGCAAATGATATAAGTGACACTGTGCCATAGCTGTGGTCAGAAATGTTAAGCTGCCTAAGTTCAAGTACTTGTTAAAAGAGATCTCAAACACTTCAATGAGCAAGCTTTTGCCCATGACTTGTCTCATTTTAAATGGTGTAGGGTTTCTCTTTTTGACAGCGTAGAATTAGCATGGCAGTACTTTTATGATGAGTTTTTAAAATTAATAAATAAACATGCACTTTTGTGAACTTTTAGAGTAAAGAGCGTAATAATCCCTATTTTTCCCCAGAAATTGCTATTTTTCTAAAGAGAGGGACACTGCTTGGGCCTGAGCAAGGAAAAATAAATCAGAGGCTGAGTTTTCATCAATTGCGAAATAAATGTACCTTATTAATAAAAAGAGCCAAGTCAGAGTTTTACCTCTCTAAAATGACTAAACATTTAAATGATCCAAAGAAGTTTTGGAAATCTGTAAAATCTCTGTCTGGTTTTAAATCTGTAAATGAGTTGCCAAGCTTCTTGGTCAAAAATGGTATAACCCTAACAGACAAAGCATCAATGTTAAACCATTTTAATGAACATTTTATTTCTGCCTGACGTTTATTTGAAACTTTTAATTCCAATTTAAATGAATCTCCTTCTAAGATTTCCTATCTAAATATAAAAAGAAGCTCTAATCTTTCCTCTTTTAATTTTATCCCAGTGACGGTTGTCGAGGTTCATAGAGCCCTGACAAAGCTGGACACCAAAAAGGCAGCCGGACCAGACAAACTGGATCCATTCTTTTTGAAGGTGGCTGCAGATTATATAGCTGAGCCACTCACCCACATTTTTTATTTAAGTCTTATTACTTGTCATATCCCTAGAATTTGGAAGTCGGCTTTTGTACTTCATCTTTCAAAAGGAGGAGAAGCATCGGAAGTAAATAATTATAGACCAATTTCCAAATTATGCATCATTGCAAAAATGTTTGAAAAATTAGTCAGCGATCAACTTAACCTGTTTCTGGACACAAATAACTTCAAATAACTATCAAATTACCAATCTGGATTCAGAAAGCAACATAGTACTGTTTCTGCCACATTGAAGGTTTAGATGATTTTTACAGGCAATGGATCGTAAGAATTATTGCACTGCTCTTTTTCTTGATCTTTCAAAGGCATTTGATACTGTTGATCATACACTTTTAATTAATTCTTTAACATGGATCGGTATGTCAAACCAAGCTACCACTTGGTTTGTTAATTATCTGTCCAATAGAACACAGTGTGTCCATATGGCTGGCCTGACTTCTTTATCTTTAGAGGTGCCCAAAGGAGTGCTGCAGGGATCAGTATTAGGGCCTATATTATTTTCTATCTACATTAATAACTTGTGCGACAACCTTCCAAATGCTTTTTATCATCTGTACGCTGATGATACAGTGATGTATTGTTGCTCCCCTTCATTTTCTCAGGCCATACAATTTTTACAGTCTGCTTTTAATATTGTTCAGTCTCGTCTTAAAGATCTTAAATTGGTTTTAAATGTAGACAAATCTAAATTAATGATTTTCACAAATTGTTCTACTACTGTGCAGAACCAACCATTAATTACCACTGCCTAAGGTCAACAAATCAATTTAGTGTCCAGCTATAAGTATTTAGGCTTTCTACTTGATCAGGAGCTTTCTTTCAAAGAACATATAGCAAATTTGGTTAGAAAATTGAGAGTTAAGCTTGGATTTTACTATCGAAATGCATCCTGCTTTTCTCTTAAAGCTCGTAAACATTTGGTGTGTGCAACATTTTTACCATTGATTGACTATGGTGATGTTTTATAAATGAATGCTTCAACCAAATGTCTTCAGCCTTTAAACTCCATATATCACAGTGCTCTAAGGTTTGTTACTGGCTGTCAAAGACTTACTCACGATTGTGAATTGTATGCCAAAGCTGAGTGGCCTTCTCTGAGTGTAAGAAGGTACACCCAATGGATTGCTCTTGTTTACAAGGCTCTTCTGGGACTGGTGCCTTCATACCTATGTCACTTCTTCATGTCTAAAAGCCAGTATTCCCTACGTTCAAGTGAATCTTATCATTTGACTGTTCCCCGGGTTAGAACTGAAATAGGGAAGCGAGCCTTTATTCATGCCGCCCCCTCATCCTGGAATACTCTTCAGTCTGAACTAAAAATATCTGAGCTCATCCCAATGACATTGTTTCGCTTTATCCTTTTTAACAAACAACAACAGTCCATTTCTCAATGTATGTGTTTTTAATTTATTGAAATGTGGTAAAGCTGAACAACTGAACTGTATTTTTACACTATATTGATTTTCTATTTATTATTAATAATATTATTCTTATTTGGCTCTCGGCGAAGGTGGTCGCACTTTTTCCCTCTCTGTCCCATATCTCTCCTCGCTAGCTCCTCTTGTCTTTGTCTTATTCTATCTCTGAGGCTCTCCGTGCCCTGCTATCCAAACAAATAAGGAATTATGGATTTGATCAACTGGTCTCTGAATGCGATTGACACCAATTTCTCGACGAGAAGTTTGGGCTCGGGAAAGCCCACCTGTCCTGCGGGGATGTTTGCAGCTGGATACGTGATGGACGGGTGGGAGAAGTGGCGCGTCCTGTGCCTGGCTGCTCTGTCTCTGGGGGATATTGAAGACATTTACCTATTCGGAACTTTGATAACAAATGCTGATGGGCTTATGCGGGGCCCTGGTGTATCGACGATTGATGAAAGCGGTCAGTGCTGCTCAAAACCCCACCAGGCTGGCCGGCTTGATTGAAGCGCTGATGGGCAGGCTTGCTAATAATCAGACTGCAATGTTAGATTGCATACTGGAAAACATCGGGGTGAAGTTAGCAGCTTTGCAACAAAATTTGGCCAGATCTGGAGATGAGTGATGGACATTAAATATCTGTGAAATTGGCAGGTATTGACCTAAAGTTGAAGTATCTTTCTACCCTTTCTGCTTCCCTGTGTTTTCTTTTCTCCTGCCAGACGGCCTCAGCTGGAGGAAAACAACTTCTCCCGGATAGCAAGATAAGGAGACGCTCTGAAATTCCTGATCCCTGTCAAGGACACCTGTTGGACTCTACAGGCTTACGCACACACACACACACACACACACACACACACACACACACACATCCACACACAGACAGACAGATACACAGCACGACACTTCCTGGCCCCAATCCAACGCCTTCGTATGCTTTCACCCACTGGAGGGGGTAGGCGGGTCTGTGACCAGCGCCTCCATGCCTGCAGGACCTGATGGCTGCCCGCCCTTACCGGACTATATCCACACCCCCTGTTCCCATTCCCTGTGGCAATGTTATGTCTTGTCTGTGTGTTTTTGTGCTAGATTGCTGGGGCTTTGCCTCTCTCTCCTGAATGTATCTTATTTCCTGTTCCACCTCTTGTGACCTGTCTTCCCTGGAGTTGTGATGTCTGTGCACGGTTGGGGGGTTCCATTTACCTGCATTTCGTTGCCTTGTACTTGTACATGTGTGATGACAATAAATTTAATCTAATCTAATCTAATTATTATTTTATTTTTATTTTTTTCATAAGTCGTGTGTTGCAGACCTCTTGGCCAGGTCACCCTTGTAAATGAGATCTTGATCTCAATGGGTTTTTTATCTGGTTAAATAAAGAAATATATATACTATTCAGTATGTGGTCCACATGTAGTGTCTGGTGTGGGCTGGATCTGGGCCAGAATAAAAGCAAACTGTGGCCCAGAATAGGGTCAATTCTGGTTCATTTGGTTAAATTCTGGCTGCCATGTGGTATGGCTATGTATTAATTGTGGCCTATATCTGGCAAACAGGAGTGGACTGCCCAATTACCATCATTCCATGCAGTATGTGGGCCGGATTTAAGTGTCTGTTGTGGGCAGGATTTAAGTGTCTGGTGTGTGCCGGATTTGAGCCACGTGAATTTTGCTAGCTGGGATGGTTGTCCACACCTTTACTCCCTCGTGTTCTTCTCTTTCATGGATGTCTCTTTTGTGCCTTCGGATCCTTAAACTACTGAATAAGGGTAGTGGTTAACCTAGAAGGGAACGTTCTCTCAACTTTGGCTAACATTCCCTACAGGTTGTGTTAATGTTTTAAATAAAACATTTTAATGTAATATCCAATTAATATTCAAAAAATGTTTTTCCCAGAACAATGAACAAGAACATTCTAGCAATGTTTTAAAAATGTTGCTAAGGCACCAATTAAACAATGTTCTCTTAGAAAACGTTTTCACAATGTTTCATAAAACCAAAGTAAGAACATTCTCACAGTCACATTAGAGAAATGTCTTAAATTCATCATTGTGATGTGTAATGTTATTTGAAGAATGTTCTAGCAATAAGACATTTGAACAAAGCTAGCACATTTCATCTGCAACATTTTAAAAACATTTTAAGATTATTGAAATGGCAACAGATTAAACAATGTTCTCTTAGAAAACGTTTTCATAATGTTTTATAAAAAACAAAGTAACAACATTTTCACAGTCACATTAGAGAAATGTTATAAGATCATGATTTCTTTTCAATCACAAGACAGAAAGACAATTAACATACTAATTTTAACCTGTACTTTATTAAAATATATAAAATGTCATGTTCAAAAACTTATTGCAGACAAATAAGTATATCCTAGTGGTTTAAAAAATAGTGGCAAAGCATTCAGATTTAAAGTGACAATTAATTAGTAGTTCATACAATTAGTAAAATTTGTATTATGTGTCAGCAAATTATTCTTATTTTAAATATACCTGATTTTTTCATATGTTTTCTTTTTTGTTTTATTCGTTACACATGTTATACAATGAGCACAAGAATGTAAGAAAATGCAGTGCTTTAAACTTTCTTTTTCACACTGCTACAGTAAATTAAAAATTTTAAATGGTTATAGAGAGTGTTTTGTGTCTGTCATATCGATACTGTACAGTTTGGAAACAAAAAAGAAAACAAACAATATTATAAAAAACATGTAGAATATTTAGAGAATATTGTCCTGACTTTATAGAAGCCTTTCTGGGAACTAGAACAAAATACCTGCTGAAAATGGGAAGTGAAATAAAACAATAAGATGAAACGTTATAATAATGTAGCAACAAAAAATACCGGCAGCTGTGGTTGCCATTAATCTACTGTTTTTAACATTTTACATTCGTCAATTCAGTTTACAGAATATTTCTGTTAAAAAAAACTTCCACAGTCTGTATTTCTCATCGAACACATTTAACTCCTCAAATCCCAGAGCAAAATCCTCACTAGTGCCCTCACTACAGAGGGTTGAACACTCAGACAGTGATGAAGTTAATGAGATAATTAAGTGTCTAATTAAAGGAGGATTGAGAATTAAGCTGCAGTCACACTGGGCTTTGTGTGTGCGAAATTCTGTCGTACGGCGCTGCGAAAAGGGGCGGGATTAAACAAGATGAATAGACATTAAAAAGAGAGCTATTGCTCCATGTTTTAAATTTCTGTCCAGAGAGGTCATGTTTCGATCCTCGATTGGTCTCACGCAGTCAAGTGATGCGATTTTGCAGGTCAGAGTTTCACCAAGCTTGAACTTTGCACCGCAGCGACATGCGAAACTTGACACATGACCTTGCGTTTCCGGTCTAACGCATTCGCGTGCGTATAAATGGAAGTCTGTGGGAAGAAAAGTCAAGTATGACCATAGCTTTATTGATGAATAACTGTTGACAAGCGGAATCAATGAAGGAAAGAAACATAAAAACACAGCCAACCAAAGATGAAATCAACTGAATTAATACAAATAAAACAAATTACACATCAAAAATGTAAGTTCTCGAGACCTCAGCAGAGATCATTAAACAACACAAACATCAGGAGCTTTACTTATGACTGACCTTTGACTGTTTTTCTGTCACATGAACAAAAACTCTTCATGAATTTTTTGTTGTTCATTCGAAGTCACCATGACGGAGGACTCTGCTTTAGTTGGGCTCTTCATCTATTTGTTCTGACACTAGATTTATTTAGGCTGAAATAATTAATTGTGGTTAATAACACTCTTTGAATAGCCTGAAAAGCCAAATGTATAAACAATAAGAAGTGTGATAAGGTGAACTATGATATCAAAATCACCCTCACCCGCTTGTGCAATCATTGAATATTTTGTTTGTAATAAATGAAAAATGAAAACCATATGTAAATATATCTACTTGACTTACTGCAGCCAATAACTTAAACAAATCTAAATACACTACTCACAATGAGAATGTTTGTTCTGAATCAAAACTAAAAAACACACAGACATCAACAATTAGTCTTTGAATCTCAATAATGGTGACAAACAAAAAATAAAAATCAATACAAAACAACCTATTGAAAAATTACCCCCCCCTCCCCCCCAAAAAAAACATAAAACAAAGGGAAAAAATAGAGATTGTAAGAACTTTAAGCTGCATAATATATTCATGCTGCAGTGCATGCTGGGATTTTTGTACTTTGCTAGCACCCAGCATGCATGAATTAAGCACCTTTTTTTTTTTAGCGATCATGGTTGAGGTTCATATACTGATTCTTGATGTCTGTGTGTCATAATGTGCAGCTGGAGATATCAAGGTTTTGTGCATTAAACTAATTAAATTTTAATTTCTCATTAATTCCTTGATAATTGTTTGTTGAACCTCCATGGGAAGCTGTAACATATCCCAAACAATAAAGCTATTTTCTATGGCTTAACTTAAAACATACTAGAAATTATATCTGTAATGATTAAGTTCACACAGTATAGTTCCTCATTTTCTTTCTTGCTATAGCTGATGAGTTTCAGAAACACATTCATAACAGCCAGAGATACATTAAGATAGAAGGGTAAGGTTGTGGTCACACTGGGCTTTTCCTCCCTTAGACTTACATTCATACGCACGCGAATGCGTCAGAGCGGAAACGCAAGGTCATGCGTCAAGTTTCGCATGTCGCTGCTGTGCAAAGTTCAAGCTTGGTGAACTCTGACCTGCGAAATCGCATCGCTTGACTGCGTGAGACCAATCGAGGATCAAAACAGGACCTCTCTGGACAGAAAATGAAAACATGAAGCAATCGCTCGCTTATTAAAATGTCTAATAATCTTGTTTAATCCTGGCCCTTTTTCGCATTGCCGCATGACAGAATTTCGCACACACAAAGCCCAGTGTGACTGTAGCTTTAAGGTTCAAGACCTCATTTTCAACAAAAATATTAACCTCTGTTAATTATCAAATATTCTTGCAAATATGAGCGAACTAAAGTCAAACTGTAATCAGTGAAGCTGCTAATGCTGTTATTTAATGGATTTGTTCAATCCTCTGTTTTAATTCAGTTGGTTTGGTGTGAGGCTGTGTCTGTAGTTTTATTTATTGTTCTTTCTTTCAGTGATTGTGCTTGTTAACAGCAGGTGTTCATCATTCAGTCATTTGTGGTCATTCACTCTGTCTAGTGGACTAAACTAATTGACTAATTTAGGCACTAGTGAATGAGGGTGTGTGGTGAGATTTCAGACACTCTGATTAGTTTCTCAAAACAAAGGTTAGATTTGTTACAGCTATTTTCCGTATTTTGTACAGAAATAAGCTGTTAATCATTTAACAGGTTTTTACTGTAGATTGTACAGATGTTTACTGTTAAAATCACGGACATTTATTTTTAACAGTGAATGTTGCTTTGAAACGTATTTAGAATATTTCTAGAGAATGTTTTCCTACCCTTAAAGAGAACATTCTGGGAACTTAAAAAAACTTCCCACTAATAATGTTATAAGAATGTTAGAATATAATGTTCTAAAATTGTTACCAGCGAATGTGGTTAGAATGTTTCTAGAAAATGTTTTCCTATCTTTGAAGAGAATGTTTTGGGAACTAAAACAAATCTACCAGCCAAAAACAGTGATGCAACATTGCTGGTAATATTCTCAGAACATGTAGAGAACTAAAAATTTCTAGCTGGGTATTAGGCATGTGCCGGTATCACATTTTCATGCTGCAATTAATTGATTGAGCTTTTATCAAAGTATATGGTATTATCACGATGTTGTAATTTTACTAGAGAAACAGGTAAAAAACACAAAAAACTTCAGTTCATCAACTTAGTAACTTTTTAATTAACTAAAAGTACTTCAAACATTTAAATACAAATAAATATAAATAAAACAATACACAATATAAAGTAAACTTAAACAATTATATCAAAGTGAATGTGCAAAGAGAAACCGTCTTCGATCAGCAATCGTGGAATGAACTGCCAACTATTCCAGCATGTTTTATGCAGCAGATGCCTTTCCAGCCACAACCCAATATTGGAAATCACCCATACACACTCATTCACACACACTCATACACTACAGTCAATTTAGCTAATCAATACACTATTCACTCAGCCTATATTCAATAATAAACATAACAAAAACTGCCTGCTAATGCATGGGTAAATCTTCAAAGGGAACAGTGTTACATTTTAACCTTTCACCTCATCCTGCTTGCTGTTTCACTATCTAAACAATGAAAACATAATATAAGTCAAATTTGTTTAATTTTGATATTTGATTTACACTGTCTCTTTTGCAGAATATCAGTTTTAATAACCAATAATGGTCATTATAACAGTATAACGTACATTAAATTTAAACGATAAAGGTAAGCAATCAGTCATTGTGCAGAATCAGTGTATGTGGTTACATAAATTAATATATTAGCTTATCTTTGCACTCAGCCAAAACAGTTAACTTTTGAAGTGATTCAAAAGACATAAGAATTGTTAGATAGAGACAACAAGATGAATTCAATATCACGTTTAACAACTATAGTGAGAAGAGATCATCCAGCAGATGAACTGTCTGACATGCACTGTACTCTCACCTGGGGTTTATGCTTACCCGCTGAACTAGTGGCTGCAGCTCTGGGCAGAGAGTGTGTGGTCACGTGATTTGCGTTTTTAGCCGTGTACTAGAATGAACAGAGAACTTTTCAGAATCGCTAAATGAAACGCCGGCGTATTTCCCGCGATTTCTCTGCGCCTCCCTTGCGTTTCTTCTCTCTGACTCTCGACTATTTTGACAAATACACACAGACGACACACGCTCACACGGAGTCCAAAATAGGAGTTTGTGATTGGGCCAGCCCAATGTCAATACCGAAAAAAGCCAATGGGCTGCAGAGTGTCACATGGACCGGCCCGGTCTGTCTGTCCGGGAAAAAAAGCATCTACTTTCAGAGAGTCACAGATCACAGCAGCGTCAATCAATAAGGCAGCAAAAAACGATAGGCTGCTAAGCCTTTTATGGGCCGATCAAATCATAAGACGATGATCAGCCGGCCCAAAAAGTACGTCGGCCCACCGGGAAAGTGCCCGGTCTGCCAGATGGAGAGTCCGCCCCTGCGTGTGTGGATTATAGTGCAGTGGCAGCGGCGGCGCGCATTGCCTGCACACAAGGCTTCTACATGTGGGGATTGTTTACATCAGAGTGCGCATCAATTCTGCGCAGCATATACGCAGTGTTTCTTCAAGCGGTTGATGGAAAATAAGCTAAGGCGCGTTCTAAGAATATAAATTCGGATCTATTTTTCACGGTATTTTGAAGTGCCCGCGATAACAATATCGTGCATATTCATTACCGTGATTTATCGCATTACCGAATACCGGCACAAGCCTACTGGGTATACTCATATGGTGTTTACTTGAAGATCTACCATTTAAAGGGCACCTATGGTGAAAAATCCACTTTACAAGCTGTTTGGACAGAAATGTGTATTAAGTATAGTGTATAAACTGTCATATTGGGGTGAAATAAACACAACCAATCCTTTTTTTCAAATTTAACAACATAAAAACGGTGGACCAATTGGAGCGGTTTTCAGATCGACCGCAACTTTACGTAGGAGTGCGGTCCCCCCGCCCACCAATATTGATTGACAGCTGCGCGCATTAGCATGTCCCGGTAGTCACGTGTATAATCATATCAACAAGAGAGGATGAGCGCAAAGCAACCTGGGAATAAAAGGTCTGTTCGCTAGGTTCATCAATCATCATTAAACGTGATCAAGAGTGAGTTTTACAAGTTTAAAATGTTTTAAAACAGAGCATGTGTGTAATGAATTATAGCGATTTACTTCAGCTTCACTTAATCAGCACAGCTGCGTGTCAGAACAATTCTAAAAGAAGACGCTTCAATCCCGGTTTGTGGACGTTAAATCAGGTCTGTTTTGTACATTAACATAACAGATATCCATACAGCAGTGGAGATTACCAGTATCATGTCACATATGCGTGCAAAACGAATGCAAAGCTTAACGAGCTGTCTCTCTCTCTCTCTCTGTGTGTGTGTGTCTGCGCTATGTGTGTGTATGTATGTCTGTGCTGTGTGTGTGTGTGCGTTTCTGCGCTATATGTGTGTGTTCTTGCTGTGTGTGTGCGTGAACTTTGTAATGACATTGTGTGTGACTCATTGTTGAAACTCCACAAAAAAATACATCAAATACTGATTGTTAAAGTTCTTACTGTAGTATTTCTCACACGTTACGTGAGATCTGCTTCCTGAGGCAGCCGAGGGCGCCGATTACTGACAGGCACGTGGGAACGGTGGGCGGGGAGGACTAGCCTTAAAGGCCCAGTACAAAAAAACAGCAACAACTTTTTTTCAGCTATTATATAGACACTTCAAACAGCTATAATAAATAATCTGATGGGTGTTTTGAGCTGAAACTTGACATACACATTCTAGGGACACAAAAGACTTATATTAAATATGAAAAAAGGGGTAACCTACAGTAGGTGAGAGTTCAAAGTGGCTATTACCGCCGTGGCTTATACCGCCGCCATTTGAAATAAATGCTGCTCTGTTTTTAGTGTAAGACCGCAGTTTGTGAAAAAGCCGCCAGGGGGTGCAAAGGGACGGGATGCGAACGGAAAGAAATAGCCTTTACAGCAGCTTTAAATATGCTACTGTGCTTGTAAATGATATTAAACAATAGGTCAAAGCATTATAAGTCCTTCATTAATCATTTAAAATTTGTTAACACACTTTATTGTAAACTTTTTAAGTGCAAAGAGGACTCGTTTTGGAATTGAAGAAATAAAAGACAACTAACATGAAAGCACAAACATTCAGTACAATAAGTAGTCTTAAATAAATAAATAAAGCAGTCTTTTAGCCTGCTTTTAGTGTTTGCCGTTTTGATAGGACTAAGACAAGACTTTTTCATTTATGTTTTTATTTATGTTTTTATTTACATTTTCGTTGTTGATTATATTTTACTATCTTATTTTATGTCTGAATTATTGTACATAATAATAAACGAATAATGAAAATAAATTAAAAATCTTAGCTGATGTTTCGGAGTCGAAAAAATATATAAAAGAGAAATGTTCTTTTAACAGTCCCTATATATTTAATCTTTTTCTTTCTTTTTTTCCTGTCATTTCTCTTCAGCAAATTATATTTTTTAAAGCTGCTTGATTCTTTAAAAACCGAAAGCAGAGCCCGTCAATTGGTGTTTTTCCATAAGATACGTTTATCCTACGATAATTTATCCTCTGATCCTTTTGCATAAAGGTTTTAATAAAAAAAACAGGTCACTTAATTACTTTCGATGTGCTAAAATATTTGTTAAACGAATGTTATTTAAAAAAAGCATATGCACATATTACAATTGTAAAATAGTCTAAAATGCATGGTCTAGTCAGAAATAAAGGCAATTAGTTATATTTAATGCATAAAATAGGCTAGCCTTTTTATAAATTGAGTTTAATTGATTTTAAACTTTAATTGCATTTTAATGTCCTGTATAAATAATAAAAGTTGCATCAGATTGACGAAAAAACGAATATTAATACCTGCAAACAGGGCCACGGTTACTTTTTTTTCACTGACTGGCATGACTGGCAAACGCGTCAGAAAAAAACTGCTGAATCTCTGCGAATATTTGGTTAACTTATAAAACAAATGTCTGGTTTAGTGATGTTAGTAATGCATAGAAAAATGCAAAGCAGAATTCTCCTGAGCTCATTAAACCACTGATGACAGCGACGGAGTCACTGGCCCACCACGTTCTTACGAACATATTTTATTTATTAAAGGTATTATTTCATTGACCTGAACATAACCAGTTATAATATAATTACTAACCCATCCTCTAAAGCAGGCAACACTCTATTCAGCTATGTTCTGTGTTTTTACTTAAAAATATTTTCGTTTTGGCAAATGCTTGGAGCGTAATATAGATATTTTAAATAACAGGTAGTAGGGGTGGGCGGTACACCGGTGTCATAGTCATCACCGGTGTGACATTGCGCCACGACATGGATTTTCTAATACCGTCAATACCGTAATAAATCAATTATGCGCCTTGAACGGCTGCATTTACATCAATAATAGCTAATTCTAAATAATAAGGCATTCAATTTTCTTCAAACGTTCAGTTGTGGTCTGAATACATGTCCTTATACTACAGGGCTCGAAATTGCAACCATTTTGGTCGCATGAGCGCCCGAAATTTAATCCATGCGCCCTCATAATATATTTGGGAGCATTTGTGTGTCTGAATATAATGAACAGGGAGATTTTGTTACTGCAGGAAATACAAACAGCTGAAGAGTGAAAAGTGCACAGGTTTGCAAACCTCACCTAAAGTTATAATAATAATAATGGTGCAGATGACAGCGATCATGACATGAGGTAAATGTTGATCCGCCAGCTGAGATCAATCGAGTGTTTTCGGAGAAGGTGCCCGAATCTTGATGCGTTGCATTCACCGCGTGTTCAGCGCAAATGTCCGCTAAATATAAAATCTAACACTGTACACATCATCGCCAAAGAAACTCACCTTTACTAAGTTTACACTGAAACTACGGCTCATAACAAAGAGCGGAATTGCGCTGGTGGTCATCATGAGAATCCTGCTCTGTCTGCTCATAAATTGGTGCGGCTGACTCGCCTGCTTTATTCCACCAACACAGAGAAATGAAGATCAGCTCATAACGAGACTGAGCATTTACAATGAACCAAAACTTTTAAAGTGATAGAAGTGAGACTTTCTTTTGTCCGTTCTTCCTTGAGATGTTTTTTATTTTGCTATTGAAAGTAATTCCATGATATTATGCCGTCACCGTTCAAAAGATAGAACATTCATTTTCATAAGGCCCCATATTTAATGCGGTTTCGTTTTTAAACGCATAGGTTTTGTTACGCCATCCGTCCTATAGGAGTTTTGGATTTTGTGTATTCATGTTTGTGAAAAACACTTAATAGTGGAGACCCTTCCCCCTTCTCATAACCAAAAGCTTGTCTGTCAGGTGTTAAATAGACATGTTAAATCATGTCTATTTAAGTGTCTTTAATATGGTGTATAGATTATTATGCGTTATTGAAACATCAAGGGGGACGCAGCAAAGTCACTTATAAATTAAAATTGTATTATTTTAAGCAATTTTATTATTTTATGCAACAGCCTTACATTTAAAACGGAAACTTAACTGCGATTATAATCAAAAAGAACTCAGCCTATAAGGCTAGATGTTTTCTTTCCCTTATTTATTAATTTATTTGTTCATGTGTTTGGCGCATGTAACTCGTGTGCCATCGGAAAACTAGTGTAATGACGGCAAGCCATCTTTCCCAGACTCGGGGCAAAGTCCTGCCTCTCCTTTCACTCCGTCGAGAAGCCCCAGCTGGCCCTCCTGGCATCCTCTGCGTAAAACATATGCTGGATAAGTTGACGGTTCATTCCGCTGTGGCAATTACAGACTAATAAAGGGACTAAGCCAAAAAGAAAACGAATGACGAATGAATGAATGAATAAATAAATAATAATAATAAAATAAAAATAAGGTAATAATCTTTACACACAGATGCCGCGTAAGTGGCCTTTTTTAATTTAGAGATGGTACATTTGAATTGCCTCTGCCACTTCTTCCCCCACCTCAAACCTGAAAGTTGAAGAGAGAACTATATTCTTTGAATAAAACTATTGAGCTATAAAGGGAAAAAACGCAGAAGAAATTTGCCATTATATTAATTTTAGCACAGCTGCCAGTCATTTTCACATTCGTTTTTCAGTTAGGGATTAATATTAAAGTAGCCTAGTAAAAATGTCTATACTATAATATTATAATTTGTTATATCCATTATTATTATTATTATTATTATTATTATTATTATTATTATTATTATTATTATTATTAAAGCTATACAATTGACAAAACGCAGAACCCTTAAAAAAATTTGCTTTCATTTTGACATAGCTAAAGCACACGTTTAAAGTTATGTAAAAAAACATCCCATTCTACAGCAGCAGTCAAATTAGGACACTTAAAAATGCCTTTTGCGTTTGAAGATGATCGACCTGCGAAGTTATGTTTACAGTGTTATAAAAGAAAAAGGTAGGCTATTTAGTGCGTGTGGATTTACCATAGACAGGCTTTCTGTTTGATAATGCCTAAAAATTTAACTAAGTAACACATTAATTTTAGCAACTATTTTTAAATGGCATTTAAATTTAAATTCATTTTTTAATTTAATTTAACATTTAAATATAATTTAATTTAAAACATTTATTTTTTCCTCGCTGATTTTGGTTGGGTAATAAAGCGTGATGACTCAGATATGATCTAGTTTAGCTTGCATGTGTGGGCATATTTTGACGTCTTTACCTAAAACTTTAAACATTTATAATATTTAAAATAAAACGGAAAGAAATAAGGAGACTAACATAATTTAAACCACTTATTTGGTGCTTAAACCACCTTCAGAAAGTTTTGCCAGCTGTGGTAGAGCGCAACGGAGGCTCCACTGGAATGTAGCAGATGTGTTAAAACTTGGTATTATTTATTAATATGTTATTAATGTGTTTTTGTGTTCCTCGTCTTGTACGTCGCCGTGTTATTGTGCGTCAACGTCACGTTTATCTGTCCAAGTGCGCATATAGTCGAACATTTCTGCTCGACATCGGTAGAAACAAACTTCACAAGTTAAACTCCGCGGACACTGATGAGCTGCAAGATCTCGGCTTGTTCCGGATGCCTACCCATCCTCCGACCCCCACCTCACCACCTCGCCCACAATGGAGGCGCTTCAAGCGGCGCGAGAGGAAGCAGAAGAGGGGTAAGCGCGGGGGTATCCAAACAAGGCTAGCGGCTAACCCCCACAAACCCGCTATCCCCTCCATCATTCTAGCTCGCTAGACAACAAACTGGACTACATCCGTCTACTTCGTTCATCACATAGGACTGTAAAGGACTGTTGTGCTTTTGTGTTTACGGAAACTGCACATTAGTGAGCAGCAGACAGCCCACCCCGATGCTTTTCTCATCCTGGCAGGGGACTTTAACCATGCAGACCTAAAGAGTGTGTTTCCAAAAATACAACAACACATAGACTTTCCAACACGGGGCAATAACACAATGGACTTTGTTTACATCACACAGAGAGGAGTTTACAAAGCCTTCCCCCTCCCCCAACTTGGTGGACCACTTAACTGTCATGCTAATGCCTGCTTACAGACCGATCGTTAAAGTCACCAAACCGGTTTGCAAGGAGATACAAGTGTGGCCAGAAGGTTCTTCAGAGGCTTTACAAGACTGCTTCAATACCACAGACTGGGATATGTTCAAACAGGCTGCCACTCAAAAGAGCAAGAGCACCAGCCCCAATCATGTACACCTTCTACAGAGGCACTATTGAGAGCATCCTGACCAGCTGCATCACTGTGTGGTTTGGAACCTACAATGCATCCTGCAGGAAAACACTTCAACGCATAGTGAGAACAGCTGAGAAGATCATTGGTGTCTCTCTCCCCTCCCTTCAGGACATTTACAGCACACGTCTTACCCGTAAAGCCCTCTGCATAACAGCAGATGCCACCCACCCAATGCACAACTTCTTCAGTCTGCTGCCATCACACACACACACACACACACACACGCACACACACACACACACACACACACACACACACACACCCACACATACTGGTACGGGTGGTTTATTGGGACCTTTTTCCCAAATAAGTACCATCATGGTATATGGGGACCCACATTTCCTTTTGTCTTACAGATTAGTAAGAAATATGAATCTTCTCCATATTGCATGGGGAATAATTCTGTCTACTCAGAATTTAATTATTGTGAAAGAGTCTGGAAATATTAAGACCTGACATCCTACAACAATGTGGGGACATGGCAAAAGTGGGCGTTTCGGATTTAATCATGCATTATGAGGACAGCCATGAGTGTTACACACACACACTAACAACCCTGGATTATGAGCACAATCAGTGTTTAACTGGACTTCACTCATACACACCAACACACTTTACTAACACAGGATTGTGAGGACAATTAGTGTTTAACTGGACTTTACTCATACACACCCACACACATTACTAACACAGGACTGTGAGGACAACTGGTGTTTAACTGGACTTTACTCATACACACCCACACACATTACTAACACAGGACTGTGAGGACAACTGGTGTTTAACTGGACTTTACTCATACACACCCACACACATTACTAACACAGGACTGTGAGGACAACTGGTGTTTAACTGGACTTTACTCATACACACCCACACACATTACTAACACTGGATTGTGAGGACAACTGGTGTTTAACTGGACTTCACTCATACACACCCACACACATTACTAACACAGGATTGTGAGGACAATCAGTGTTTAACTGGACTAGCTAATAGACAGACAAACAGAGAGAGATAGGTAGATAGATATATAGATCAGTAACATCAAATCACTGTCTCAAATGCATTTATTCACCAAGGCTTTTTTAAAAAACAACTCAATGACAACATTTTAAGGGTTCTGCCCCTTAAAGGGTTAGTTCAACCAAAAATTAAAATTGATTTACTCAACTTCATGCCATCCTCAGTGTACATGACATTCTTCTTTCAGATGAATACATTAAGAGTTATTTAGAATTTTTCTGGGCACTTTCAAACATTATATTGGTAGTGAATTGTGACCCCTTTTTAAACCTTGAAAAAGCACAAATATCTGTCGTGAAACGAACCCATACGCATCCGGGAGGTTAATGTGTCTTTTGAAGCAGATCAATGGATTTTTGAATCTGTCATTAGCTTTGTTTCCATGCACCTATTTTTATGTGCATTTTGCATATGTGCATAATAAACAGTGGATGGAAACGCCATATTGCGCATAAATTTTGAAAATGCGCATAAAAAACGTATGCGCATAACTGAGTAGGATAAACTTTTTATTCGATAAGAAAAGATGCACATAAACTACGATGGAAACACTTTTACCGCACAAATTCCAGTGTGCGCATTAAAAAAGGTCATGTGATTTTGTTATAGGAGATCATGTGATGATGAAAATGTGCGTAAATGGACAAATCAGCAGCACACTGTAAACCATCTGAACTGTTGTTTTGGTCATTCTAAAACACCTAACCGTTTAAGTATTAGTGTTATTATATTATTAATGACCTCAAGAAATAAGAGCGTCCGTGCTCCGTGTCATTTATTAGATGAAGAAAAGATTGACGCAGCTTCTCTTACCACAGCAAATTCAGTTTTTACTGTTGATATTTGGTGCCAGTTAATCAGGAAGTGACGATTTTGTTTGCTTTGACTCGTTGGATGGAAACGCTGCTTTATTTGCACGTCTTTAACGCGTTAATCAAGTTCATCCGCATTTTTGGATGGAAACACAGCTAATGTCTGTATGCTTGTTTGCGAAAAGTCAAGTTGGCTGAGTTTGGGACATCTTTAATTTGTTCTTTGATTTGTTTAGGTTCATGTGACTCTGTCGCCAACACGCAAGTAGCAACTGAAGTTCATAATTCATAAAAAATAAATATTTGTTACAAACCTATCGATCCGCTTCAAAAGACATGACATGTATTGGAACAGTTCCAACAAGGCCCACACTTCACACCCATAATAGTATTTAAGTGCCCAGAGAAAATTTAAAATAACTCTTAATGTGTTCGTCTGAACGAAGAATGTCATATACAGCTAGGATTGCATAAGGGTGAATAAACCATGGGCTAATTTAATTTTTTGGATGAACTAACCGTTTAAAAGCAGTTTTTGCTTTTCTTTGTTGAAATGCACTCCAACATTTATTTTATTTATCTGCAAACCTCTGTTCCTCACAAAGTCACTTAATTTTTCTTCTTTCTTTAAGAACATGGTCTTCTGCTTTCTTGCATTGATCACACTGTGCTTTTGTGGTGAGGTGTCCCTTTAAAATGTTTTATGACTGCATTCACTTCAGTCTGCTCCATGTTTTTATAATAACTGTCCTTGAGTTGGTGTCTGCAACAAATAAACACAAATTTACAGAAATACATATTTTTACTGACATTGTAAAAAAAAACTATAAAGACTTATTTTACAGTCAGAGTGCAGGCTTTCTGTATCCTACTCAATAAGAGCACAGTTCCCTAGTGCTGCCTAACTGGTGTATTTCTTCAGCTAATTACAGGTGCTGGTCATATAATTAGAATATCTTCAAAAAGTTGATTTATTTCATTAATTCCATTCAAGCAGTGGAACTTGTATAATGTATACATTCATTCCACACAGACTGATATATTTCAAGATTTTATTTCTTATATGTTTTATCTAATCTATAGTGTTTGCTGTGCAGTGAAATATTTTATTTTATATAGCACAATATACAACAACACTAAATGTGTTGTTTTTTGCCTTGCATAATAAAATGAATGCATGTTATAATACTGAATTTAATTTACCTTGAAATTAAATTATGCTCTCTAATCCTAGTACTGTTAGGATCAATTTTACATTAATTTATTCGTTAATATAATCTTTTATTTACTTAAAACAACAAATGTGAAAAAATGGATATGGCTTTCAAATAGTGAATTGATGGAAGAAAAAAAAACACTATTAAAAAAAACCTAGAAATTATAGGAGAAATCCATATTGTACTGAAGAACACAGACTAAAAAAATGATGACACATACATTTCTACGCTGATTATTTGTGACATAGATACTTACATTTGCAAGTTGAAGTCGGCCACTTTCTACTTGACATGGAACCGCTACAATCAATCATCGCACAAATCCAAACTGGAAAAAACAGCACTGTGTACTTCATGCTGACACTGTACAGAGGGAGAGTTTTTATTAAAATCCAATTCACATGCTAGACATACCACAACTTTTATATGAAAGCATCAATTTGTAAAAAGTCACTGCAGTTATTATTGAATTGAAAGCATGTCCAGGCTAAAAAGTGCACACATCAGATAAACCTTATTGACGCTAAAATGTCAAATTAATACTAAAACACTTTGTACATGAATGACAAAAATCTTAGTGCCAGATGTAAAATGAGCCAACACATAACCAACCAAACTCTATTCATCAACTGTGTAAAATATGGGGGTCCTCACAAGGCCAAATTGTCCTCACAATTCATGTCCATGTCACGCCCATCCCCCAATACACAATAAAGTGAACACATAACAGACCAAACTGTACTTATCAAATGTGTTAAACTATAGGGGTCCTCAAAAGGCCAAACTGTCCTTACATTCCATGACCATGTCATGCCCATCCCCCAATACACTAGTTATTATTATAAATTAATAGAGAGTAGGGATGCTAACAGTTACTCAATGATCGATTTATTGTCAGTAATCAGTTTAATCAACAGACCTTATCGATGACAGATTAGGCATGGACATTAAAGGATAAGTTATGATTTGTGCTGCGAGACAAGCGTCCACAACTTTACACATTAAATAATCAAGTGTGTGCAGTTTATGTTATGTGGGGGACGCATAAAACCCTGTTTTAAGTGGATCTCGGTTATATCTGCGGGTGCTGCCGTTAATTTGCAGGTCAGGAAATCAAAAGTAGGCTAAATGATGTTTAATTATGAGTGGGTCACGGGTGGATAAGATAAATTATTGGTTATGCAAACTTTAACTAGTTTCTCTAAAATATTAAGGTGTTTTAAGCAATTTCATCTGACAGACTGGCACGAATTGGAATTCTCACAATGAGTTTCTGAGTTCTCTCATCCTTCAGACCGAGTTTGTTCTTCCTAGGTAATCTGTGAACACGTCCAGTGCTCTGAATAGCTTGTAAAGCCTGTCCTGCTCTTTCAAATTACTTAATTAAATGTTAAATTATTATAGTTAAATTATTGAAACTGGCCAGCGCAATGGATGATTTGTCATTAACAGTGAAAGCTGTTTAATATAGGCTTCCCTGAAACTGTGAATGTTTCACTTTAAATTTTATATTTTATTTATTTAACAAAAGTTTGTGTTTTGGGTCTGAATAGCAGTACTTCTTTTGAAACACTTCACCACAAATGTTATTCATTCTTTATTTTGTAGATAATTGACCACCAAAAACTACATTATTTTCCCAAAAAAATATATATGAAGTGTACATTTATGTTCGTGCCTGTTGCACAACTGTGCAGTGGATGATTTGTTTCACTCTCTGAAAAATAAGGATTTAATTAATGCTCCGCTGTAATTGGTTTATCCCAAACCGCTGTCTTATATTTGCTACAAACTTTAAAACTAACAAAGCTTAAAAGAAGTCATTCTTTTACAGATTATGTCTTAAGCATCTGAATTTTTATCTATGCTGATGTGTTTTTATTTTCTCCATCTTACTCGTGGCGAGTTCAGGTGAAAGTAAGATTTAATTAAATAAAGATTTAATTAAATAAAGGCCACAATTTTATTTGCCTGCATCAATCTGGCAGGAAAATCTACATTTAAAATACATGAAATATAAAGGCTAGTTTTTTTTACCGGTGATGAGGGATAATAGTAGTATCACAGAGGAAATATCTTAATATTATAAAGGAAACCTAAGTTTGACATCAACAGATCCTATCAATGTCGTATCGAATGCCCTTAAATAAATGTAGCCTATCTGACATCAAGCACCAAGTGTTTATTGAGATTGTGTCACCTATCATATATAGTCTGTTCTTCACAGAAGCTTTAAGGCACCTTTTTTTAGCCTAGCCTACTACTGTATATAAATTTAGATTTTTTTTTTACATATAATGTTCCATTACTTCATTTCTTTTTTTTTTATATATTTATAGTTTATATATAAAATGAGCACTTAGCTTATTTCGCAGTGATCATTATGCAAAGAGCATATTGCATATTGGTTTTATTCTTCATTAACACATTCATTAATTATGTATTTTATAAATGGACTGTTTATACGGACTAAGCTATTAATTACTGTAAGTCTCCAAATGGAAAAGGCTAGGGTGATTTGTTTAATATTTCAAAACATTCAAAACTTTATCTATTATGTTTATGGAGTGGTGATTAATGATTAATTAATAATTTAAATGATCATGGATCACAGGATTTTGTGGAAATTGACATCCCTAACAGAAAGAGGTCTATTTTACTCAATGAGAGTTATTTTTGAGATTATTTTTGAGACCCTTCTACATCGAACATTGTCAAAGAGGAAATTATTTTGTTCGCAATAAGATATATTTGCAGTTTTGGATAGAAACTCTGCTCATATCAAGAAGTAAATTAAATTCTCTTACTTTCTCCTTATCTGATGTGGAAGTGTTTCGAACCACATTCAATCATTGCCATTGATGACTCTTCACATAATTCCTGTAAATGTGAAAAGGAAAAAAAAAAAAAAAAAAAATATATATATATATATATATATATATATATATATATCACAAGATTGGGTCAAAAAGCCAAGTAAGTACTACACTTAACTAATGAACTAATAATACCTGGCCAATTTCAGGTGTTAGGGAAAAGCAAATGAATGAAAAATTCTTGGACAACATCTACAATTTCATTTCATTTGTTATCTGAGTTTTTGTACAAGAAAGCAATTGGCAAGTATAAATTGAGCCTAAAAAGCCAACACATAACTGACCAAACTCTATTCATCAAATGTGTTAAAATATGGGGGTTCTTACAAGGCCAGACTGTACTTACATTTCATGTCCATGTCATGCCCATCCCCCAATACACTAGTTATTATTATTAATTAATAGAGCGGTGTATATTTTACTCAAAGAGAGTCATCACAACAACATTTTTGAGAAAACAGCCCAGGTAAAACAGCCTAATATGATAAATCAACCCTCCTTCTACAACCACAAATCAGAAACAGTTGGGACAGTATGGAAATTGCTAATAAAAAATTGTGTAATTCTTTTTTACAACACTTAAAAATGTCCAGTACCCGTGTCCTCTCTCACCTGTTGACATCACCCGTTTCACATCACATCATTATTTAACCATTTTACCTGATGACAGCCCTAAACTCCTGTCAACTTTTTTTGAAATATGTTGCAAGAAGCAAAATTGGAATACAAGTTTATTAACACATTAAATAATGTCTGTTGGATTATCTGCAATGCAATACAAATTAAAGTAAATTTAGTAATCAGTACTTTCTTTTTTTATTAACATTTTCCATACTGTGCCAATCTTTTCTGATTTGAGGTTTTAACATGGTTTGCATCAAGAAGGAAATTAAATTCACTTACTGTCTCTTTCCCTGGCATGGACGTTTTCGCACTGCATTCAATCTCAGTCACCAATGATTCTTCATGCAATTCCTGTAAAAGTGAGAAAGAGAAACAAGATTGGGGCAAGAAGATCTGCAAAGTGACGATTTTTATTATCTTTGACTCATTTGAGTGAAACAGTGATTGTTTGAAACATTTTAATGCATCGTTTTAAATTTCTACATAAGTTACATTTGCCTATTGGCTTTTTGTCAAGGGAACCAGTGTGATGCCGACTGCATGGTTTGCCTACAAAGGTGACATTATAGTCCCATCACTCTATTTAACAAATGTGTTCAAATATGGGGGTGAGAAAGGAAACTAGAGATGTTCATATTAATCGTTTAACCATTAACTGAAAGGATGCATTTTTAACCAATTTATGGTATCAGTTAAACAATTAAAATGTATTATTATTTTATTTTGCAACACATAGGGCTATTTGTTAACTCAGGGACATTATAATATGTGCAACCACAAGTGCCTACAGATGTATTTTGATAAAAGAAGCATAATGAAGAGTGAAAAGACTTGTCACAGTTTAACACAGACAAGTTGATGCCAAACCAACGCTATTGGTTGTTGCTTCTGTCCTGGATCTGCATTATAAACCCCTTTGTGTATTTGCACAAGTGGAGAAAGAAGCTCATAATGCAAAACACTTTCTGAAAATTGCTCTGCTCTGAAAACAAGTCGAAGCATTGGGGTTTTCACTTGCTCTGAGTGCGCTCCACACGGCACCATCATAAATACAATCAACAAATAACTCAACTTTTTTTTCATTTGGAGAATTACAGTTATTAATAGTCTTTATAAAAGATCGATTTCTAAAATAGCCTGCCTAGCCTAATCTACAAATCAAACAAATGCTGATTTATGCTTATGATAACTCCACACCAAACTGAGACTTTCATTTTATAGCTTTATAAACTATTAAAATGTATGCAAAGTAATGCAATCCTTGGCTACATGTTAAAACAACAAAATTATTATTTGCTATAGTAGCCTAGCCTATACTTTAAATATAAGTCAAGATGTGCCTTATTGTCTCTCATCACCATGGCCACAGCGCACATCTGTTTAAAGCTTCTGTAAAGAACAGAGCTTCATTTGACATATGAAACAATCTTAATAAAAAAAAAAAACTTAATTCTTTGCCATCAACTAGACTATGGGCTACACTGTTTAAGGGCATTCTATACGTTATGACACCGATAGAATCTGTTGTTGTGAAGTTTAGGCTATATTTCCTTCTTAATAAATTTCCTTTAAAATCTCTAATAACATTATTATACCTCATTGCTGGTAAGATATAACCAGCCTTTCAGCAAAGGCTATATTGCTATACTGATATTTCTGTGCTACTGAGGACAGTGCAACTAAAAATCACACAAGCACTGGAGGTAAAATCAGATGCTCAAGACATAATCTTTAAAATAAAGACTTCTATTAAAAATGTTGACAGACGTTGTGATATAAGAATTAGAGAGGAGCATTAATTAAATGCCTATCTTCTGTAGAGCAAACGATTTGAGGTAGCCTGCTATTTTTAATTGAATGACACAAAAACCAAAAGAAACATGATTGGAAATAAACAGCATGCTGGTTCTTAAAAAGGATTCAGTCAGTGTTTTCGTTTTGTAATCTCAATTTGTAATTTAACTGAAAAGAAAATATTTAGGGCAGGGCCTTTTTATTTAGTTTATTATTTTTTTCTATGCTGTTGGAAACACTGTGTGTGAAGACTTTATAATGTTCTATGCATATTTTACTAAAGGGTTGCACTTTAAAATACTGAGATGTGTGAAACCATTAGGGTATATTTAGACTGACTATAAGGTACTGTTGCACTTTAAAAAAAAATGTAAAAGGTGAAGTGCCTTTTTATTTTTAAAAAAGTTTCTGAATTTTAAGATACAAAGATGTTATTTTTCTATAGTATTCATATTCATTTTTTATATCTTTTTTGCACAGTTTTTATACAGTTATTTTGTAAAACTTTACTCTAGTTTGCTGTATGCATTTGTAATATTTTATTAATGGATAAGTCTGAAGCACACCATAAATTTAATCTGTCAATTTAAACAAGGCTAAAATTATACACAACTGTTTCTACAGATACCCACTCAGGTATCGGTTTAGTACTTGCATTTGGTTGATTCCCTGAGCTCAGGTATGAGAATCAGTATCGGGAAGGGAAAAAGGGTATTGGAACATCCCTACCTCCTATTCTAACATGGTCAGCGTCAAGAAGGAAATTAAATTCACTTACTGTCTCTTTCCCTGATAAGGTTTCGCACTGCATTCGATCTCAGTCACCAATGACTATTCATGCAATTCCTGAAAAAGGGAAAAAGAGAAACCCAAGATTGAGGCAAAAGTTTTGCAAAGTGACTATTTTATTGTCTTTAACTAGTTTGATGCAAATGATTATTATTCACAAATTTTAGAATATATTTCAATTTTCCACATAAGTTACATTTGCAGCTTCAGATGGAAACCTGGCTTTTATAAAAAAGGAAAATTTAATTCTCTTACTTTCTCCTTACCTGATGTGAAAGTGTTAAGAACCACATTCGATCATTGCCATTGATGACTCTTCACATAATTCCTGTAAACATAAAAAGGAAAGGCACAAGATTGGGTCGGAAAGGCAGTGAATGCAGATATAAAATGAGCCTACAAAGCCAATACATAACCAAACCAACCCCTATAGAGTGGTGGAACTATGATGTCTCTGTAGACAAAAACCCAGAAGCGAGTTTGTGTTTCAGCACTTCTGCTTCCAACTTTCTAAAGTAAATGTTTTTTTTTTAATGTTTTTGGAATGGCATATTTGTAAAATCCCTAAAATAAGGTGTGTTTAATGCAAGCTTAAGAAATGATCTTCTTCATTTGTACACCCCTTTGCGTTCACTGAGATCATCTTCTGCTGAAGTGTTATCTGTCCCAAACTTTAAGATGAAGTCATTTGGTGGCAGGGCTTTTAGCTGTACAGCACCAAAGTTATGGAACTCCCTGCCTTTGTACATTCGCCAGGTAGACTCTATTTAGATAAAAACGTTTTTTGTTTAGGATGGCTTTTAATGATTTGCTGGTTTAATTTTATGCTGATTGTCATTTTTACTGCTTGTATTAAGATACATTCATGTTTTATTCTAAGATATAAAACACACCAGTTACAGCACATTTGTGATTTTTCTTTTAAGCTGTTAGGTGTCTTTATAAAGCTGGTTGCTAAAAAGTTGCTAAACGAGACTACAGGTGCTGTCGGACATGAAATATCTCACAGTGAACAGGTTGATGGTGATGAGGTGACGATCATGGTATAGTCCGTTTATAGCCTAGTGTCAGACTTTTAGTTGTGGTGCTTGTATTTAGGCTTTAAAATTCAGGAAAGTTATATTATGATGAAGACCATTTTATATTAAAGATGATCTCAATGGACAAAAGGTTCAAGTTTAATGAACTATGGTAGAGCACAGAGCTTAGTTTTTGCAATAATCCTATTGGCTACACGAGTGACATTATAAATGAGTGATTATAATAAATGATTCACCATTCATATGGACCAATTTCTTCTTCCTTCAAATCACAACCAAGCGGCAACCTCCCGCTCTCCCTCGGGAAGCCAATACGCAAGTAACTGAAACTGCAATTCATCAAAATTCCGCTAGTCCTGGCTCCATAATAGAGCAAGTTGTAATTGAGCCCACTGTTAGAATGGCCAACTTTACAGCAGAAAAAAAGGTGTTTACAGCCTGGTATAAAGAACCATTTTGGTTCATATAGCTAATATTTCCCTTCATGACAACTGTGAGGGGGGTGAATTTTTTTTATAATTCATCCATTTCCTTTGTATTAGGTTTTATTAAGTTTGCATAATTAAGGGCATGGCCACTTGAGTGACAGCTAGGTCTCGCTGGTCGCCGTCACTTCACCTCAGCTGAATCCGGCAGATTAGCCACTGATCTCGGCATATTCATCGTATTTTTGTGTTGTTTTATGTGGCTTTACACAGTCAGTTGCCTTTTGGACTTATTTCTTACAATTATCAGATGATATGGGATGCTGTGTGCACTTAATTGTGCTCACAAACCATTCATGTGGCCTCGTTTCCCATGTGAGTAAAGTTATATACTTGTATACCATCTCTATAAATGTATTTGTTTTTTTTAAGATCATTTATCATTAATATTTTTCTTTAGACCCGTAAAGCACTCCAGAATGTGACAGATTGATTAGCTGTAGGCTCTAGAACAGTCATCTGAAGCGTTATCATACAGTGTTATGCTGGAGTTCATCAATAGTCTTGCATTTACTAACACAGACTATATTTAAAGTGTTTGGAAGTATTTCGCGTTTTCCTCCTGTAGAAAAACATCATAAGAACAATGTTTAGTGGCTCAATGTATTACTACAGTGTTTTTAAAAGTCTAATCACTTTATTGATATAGTGTACAGCCAAGCACATGTGGTCAGAACACAAACAAGTCGCAGGTAATGAAGTATTAAGTGTTTCTCCCAAAGTAAAGTCTGTCTGCCAGGTCTAAGCAAAGTGCCAGCAGGTGTCTGTAGCTCCGCTCACTCTCCGCCTCTTTGCCCTTGTTTGGTATCCCGCCTGGGTGCGATGACGCGCGAACAAAATGGCGACGCTTGGCCGCGCCTACTTGTAGCTTCTTTTGCAGTGTTCAGAAACCTATGGTTGACGTCACGGATGCTCCGTCCATATATTTTACAGTCTATGATCACAACCTGTAGATGTGATTAAAATGGTTGCCTTATTTTGTGTAGATTACAAAATATGTATTTAATTGTGTGTTGTAACTTGTAATCATCCGGCACGGCTTGTAATCACGTATCTATTATAGATCAGTGCTTGTACTGTATCTCTCAGGTTAAATCTGTATGGGGTATTCAAATATTGTGTCCAAAACCACGTTGAAAACTCAATGTGTGCTTCTTCCCTTACCAATTTAAATTAGTTTCTGAACTCTGTCATTGCTATGACCACAATCAGCTTTTCATACACATATGCTGCAGTCAATTTTCAGAATAGTTCAACTTTTGCCACTGTGTGGATTATTACTGAAATTTAAAAACATGCACAAACAATGAATTTATTTCTTTAGAGTAATTTGAAACATCAAAAAGTAAACTAATAAATGAAATACACAACACAATACAACAAACTAGGGCTGGGCGGTATATTGAGCTCTGGGGATATATCGATATGATTCCCCAACTCGATGCGGGATTATCCAACATCGTTTATATCGATATGGTTTGAAGCCACACATGCGCATTCTGCGCGAAACAGACCACTTCAAGGCAGCACACGAGCTTCACTTGCACAAATGAGCACATGCGCAAATAAATGATTCACTCCATGAGTCATACAATAGATTTGTTCAAAATGAACAAAACATTCAAGAATGACCCATCACTGACACAACATGGAGGAACATGCAGTGTCGGTGTTGTATCGAAATCTGACTCACTTCGCGTACGCGCACGTCACACAGCGCCTGCAGCTGTCACAGCGGTTTATCAGAAACCTTTTATTGATCATTTCTTCCACAATTGACAGCAAGAACGAACATAGAAGCCTTGTCAAATTGACTGATGTGTTCAAATAAACTAAAAACGTCAAAATGGGAGGAATTTATACCACATTTCGAAAATAAAACCAGCTCATATTCACTGATTATAAGTTCATTATTTATTGCACGACGGTCTCTTCTTTACATTTACATAATAATACATTTAGCTATGTGTTCTGCTCTGTTATAATGACTGTTTACATTTATATGCTTAACCAGCATTTCATCACAGTACTCTGAAACTGTTTCATTACTTCTCGTATCTATAGTCTATTTGCTCTAGTCTCCTTATTTAATATTTAGTAAAATAAGTTTAGTCAAAACAAAAGAAAAAGTGTAGGACTTTTTTACTTGGAGTGGAAGACTTGTCTGTAGATATCTTCGATATGTGCACTGTTTAATAATTGTGCACAATACATACATGTAAATGTGTAGCTAATAAAACATATACAGCTGATTTAATTGTTGTTTGTAAAATCACACAACTGTTGTATACAGGATTACTTATAACAACACTGTAATTGTGACAAAATAGTGTGCGTTTCATATTTACATTTATTGTGTTTTTTTTCTATCCTACAATATTTTTTTGTTGTGTTACTATTTAAGTGTGTGTATGGTTCTGTTTACTTTGTTATTTGCACAACAGCACAGTAGTGCTGAGTATAGTGTTAAGCAGGAAAAAACCCTGTACTGTATTTATTTATCAAAGATTTTTTTTTTACTTGAAATGTTGTGCAACAGTTTTAAGCAGGAAAAAAAAGAAAAAAAGATTTTGTGCAGCTGTTATTTTTTGTGCAGCTGTTTTTTTTTTGTAAACAGAGAGGGAAACCCATGTGCTTGAATTATATTTTGCTCAAAAACTGTTTAATAAAGTTTTAATAAAGGCTTTAACTCTCAAGTAACCATTTATGGGAAAATACCAGATACATATCTTATACCGTCGTTCCTCCTAAAAATACCGGGATATCATTTTTTGCCCATATCGCCCAGTCCTACAACAAACGTGTCTTAAAGAGAGCACACACTTACCCTTGAATGCCATGGCCAAGAAGAATCACCATAGAAGTGGGTAATTTCTTTATCTGGAAAGTTATCCTTTGTAGTAAACAGACACAGGTGTGGGCTTCTTTAAGAACTACTGCCTTCATTTAGGATTTCTGTGATCATCATTCAGGCATCCCATTTATCCATCCTTTTTTTGAAGCATCGATGCTGTGGGAAAAATATTGCATAATTAAAACATTCCTGACTGAAACACAAAGTAATAACCTAATATTGAATAGTTTGTGATGTTAAGCTAACCTTGCTTTTTAATCTTTTGTCAAATGTATGACACAGTTTACTTCCCTTCCTTTAAGTGTTTCTATTGACATCCTGACCACCTTGTTATTGTTTATTATACCATAAAAATTTGTATGTTGTTAATAATAATATTAATACTACTACTACTACTTATTATTACTACTACTAATAATAAATAGTCTACAGTGGACAAGCTCAAGTTTAGACCTCGTTTACACCTGTATTTAGCATCATCCATGTCTGTTTAAAATGTTTAAAATGAAGCCAAAAATGTCCAACTTACCAGTAATGTGTTTCATTAAATATGAACTCAAAGACTGTAGTGGACTGAGTTGTCAGACTGTAAAGTTAGTACAATCACTAAGAAATGAATATACGTGTCATATAACTGTAATATAAACAAACTGGGTCACGGACACCATTTAATCTGCTAATGATGTCGCACCTTAAGTGATATGACCCTGACTAACTCGTCATGCACACAATGTTTAAAGTTAACTTAACACACGGCACAAAAGTATACAGTAAATAAGCAGTTCATACCTTAAAGATGCACAAATGGTTCTCTTTTGTAGTTGCTGATAGTTCACTCCGTTGGAATTAAAGGTCTACCTCGCGTGTCTTCGGCAGCCAATTGGAAACATGAAGCGGGCTGATATTGATGGACATGAAATCCAGCCAATCGCTGACGAGGATTCCGCTGATCGACCAATGAAACGCGATAAAACTCAGCCAATCGCTGACGAGGAGGCCCGCTTGCTAGACCAATGAAACGCGACTGTGACGAGCAGAAATGTGTATGAAAGAGCAGTAGCAGCGAAGGGACGATAGTGGGAGATTATACACAATGAGCATACACAGATACACACAGAAAAACGGGCTCACCGTAACTATTAGGACATAACGAGAAAAGGCGGGAGGTGGTATGTCACACCATTTTGAACACTTGTACGCTGCTTGACTTATCGGGACATTAGCACTGTCCCAATAGTTACGGTGTGTCCTCATATTGTCGGTATGTATTCAGGTGTTTTGTCCCAACAGTCCGGTCGCACCAACGCACACACACACACACACACACATATTAATTTATATATATTTGGTTGACAATAAATAAATAAAAGAAAGAATTAATGAATGAATTCTACAGTCTGCTTGTGCCTCTATATTTGTTAGTTACTGGAGACATCCAGTAAGACACAGTCAAATATTCAGTCCAAATGCACTGGAGAGACCTGAAACATGTTAATTTTTCCTTATTGGCTATATGACATTTAGATGTTGCATATTATTCTGTGGTCTTAAGGAAAGTGTTAAGTATTTCAGCACATAAGAGCAAATATAGCTTATAGCCCATTTCGTTGCACTCGGCAGCTTTTCACTAATAAAGCTCTTCATGTAAATTTCATTTTTCAATTTTAGCACGTCATATAAAAACATCGCCCTTGCGCCCTCATTTATGATATCCTGCCGCCGGGCCTGCTATAGCGAAACTTTATTGTTTGAGAAGAAACAAAAACGGAAACTGTGCATGAAAACCTGGCTGGGAAGACGGCGATAACATGAATTTTCTGTTCTTCAACGGAGGAAAAAAAAAAAAAAAAAAAAAAAAAAAAAAAAAAAAAAAAAAAAAAAAAAAAAAATCGCAGACACGACACAATGACGGCGTTAATTATACAACGCAGTGTTTACGATCATATTAACAACTAACATTAATATCAATAACTCCTCTGGCTTTAGACTTTACCTTTTAGAGCTTGTTCTTGTCGGCGCAATATAAGTTTATTGCATGTATAGCTACGAATCAGATTATGAAGAATGATTAAGAGCATGCTTTTCCTTTATTTCATCCTTTCCATAAGGTGTTTTATTTATTTATTTATTTATTTATTTATAATTTTTTAAATAATGTTGACAATATTCACTGTCTAAGCATTCCTCTGTATACTACCAACAAATTACGCCCCTGTACCTGTTATGGGAAGCAGACGGACAAGGAAGGTGAGTGAGTTATTAACAATGTTTATTTGCAACACATGAGCACATAAGGAGAACGGAGGAGAAGTGAGTGGAGTCCGGTTGTACGGATGATCCTTGGTGGCAGGCTGGATGACTGATACTGAGGGAGACCGAATGCACACACCAGAGGGCTTGCGGGGAAGACAGACTGATGACAAACACAAGGCAGACAGGACACCGGGAACACTGGACAAACTAGGAGAGACAGAGAGCAGATAAGTACAATATACTGAGATAGAATGCTAGTGATTACCAGGAGGTGTTCACTCAGAGTCCGCTTCGTAGGAACGAGACCGGACACTGAGTGAAGTGAGGTGTGTGCTTATATAGTGACTATAAGTGATTGGGTGCAGCTGT
Source organism: Danio aesculapii (assembly GCF_903798145.1). Classification (NCBI taxonomy): domain Eukaryota; kingdom Metazoa; phylum Chordata; class Actinopteri; order Cypriniformes; family Danionidae; genus Danio; species Danio aesculapii. Next base: position 33,230,193 of record NC_079457.1, read on the forward strand.
GTGTGGTTAATACTCAGGTGATGGTGATCTTTGCGTGATGCTGGTGGAAGATCCTGGCCAATCCGTGACATTACCCCCCTCCCCAGGGCCCGCTCCTGAGGGCCTATACCTCCGACGCCGTGGTGGTCTACCACGTCCACGAGGTGCTGGAAACTCGGGGTGATTGGAGTGGAACTCTTCCATAAGTGCAGGATCTAATATATCTGATCTGGGGACCCAAGATCTCTCCTCCGGACCGTATCCCTCCCAGTCGACAAGATATTCCAGCTGACCACCACGACGTCGGGACCGTAGAAGGTCCTTGATCTTGTAGATGGATCCGACTTCCGACATCAGTGGGGAAGGAGGTTCCTCTTCATGGCCAGGCTCTGTGGAGGGAATCAGAGGGTCGTGAAAGGGTTTGAGGAGTGAAACGTGGAATGTGGGGTGGATTCTATATTGTGGTGGTAACTGTAACTTAAACGTGACGGGGTTGACCTGCTCCAGGATGGTGAAGGGACCAACAAATCTGGGACTAAGTTTTCGGGAGGGCAGTCGCAAGCGGATGTCTCTGGTGGAGAGCCAAACTTTCTGCCCCGGCGCATAGCTTGGACCTGGGATCCTCCTCTTGTCGGAGACCTCCTTGGCTCTGCGAACTGCCCTCTGGAGATGGTGATGAGCATCGTCCCAGACCCTCTCGCTCTCCCGGAACCAGTAATCCACTGCGGGGACATCAGAAGGTTCGCCATCCCAGGGAAATAGTGGAGGTTGGAAGCCCAGAATACACTGGAATGGCGTAAGTCCGGTGGTAGGTTGCCGCAGGGAATTCTGGGCGTATTCCGCCCAGCCCAGAAACTGGCTCCAGGAGTTTTGATGACCGTGACAGAATGTTCTGAGGAACCGCCCCACTTCTTGGATCTTCCTCTCTGTCTGGCCGTTGGTCTGTGGATGATAGCCAGACGAGAGGCTGACGGTCACACCTAGGAGACTGAAGAAGGCTTTCCATAGTCTGGAGATGAACTGGGGTCCTCGGTCCGAGACTATGTCTTCAGGTAACCCAAAGCATCGGAAGACATGGTTGAATAGGGTTTCGGCGGTTTCTAGGGCTGTGGGCAGACCCTTCAAGGGAATCAGACGGCAGAATTTGGAAAATCGGTCGACAATGACTAAAATGCAGGTATTACCTTCAGATGATGGTAGATCTGTCATGAAGTCAACTCCTAGGTGTGACCAGGGGTGGTTTGGGATGGGCAAGGGATGGAGTTTACCTGCAGGTAGATGGCGAGGACTCTTTGACATAGCGCACTCTCTACAGCCTTGAACGTATCTCCTCACATCCCTCGCCATGTGCGGCCACCAAAAGCGTTGGGATAGCAACGAGAGGGTGTTGTTGGTCCCGGGATGCCCTGTGCCCAAAGATGTATGTGTGGAATGAATCAGATCTACCCGTTGGTTTTCAGGAATGAAGCGACGATTGGGGGGACAGCCCGGCGGAGTCCTGGATTTGGGAGTGGCGATGACTGTAGGAGCTGACCAGGTGATTGGACAGACCGTGATCTGTTCTGGGAGGATTCTGGCTGGGGTCTCCATGATTTCCGGCTGATCATATATACGGGAAAGTGCGTCCGCTCGGATGTTCTTTGACCCAGGTCGGTAAGATATTGAGAATTGGAATCGGGAGAAGAACAGGGACCATCGGGCCTGACGAGGACAGAGTCTTTTGGCTTCGTTGAGGTACTGGAGATTCTTATGGTCTGTAATCACCTGGAAAGGATGTTTGGCTCCCTCCAGCCAGTGTCGCCATTCTTCCAGGGCAAGCTTGATAGCCAATAGCTCTCGGTTTCCGATGTCATAGTTTCTCTCCGCCGGGCTGAGCTTCCTCGAGAAATAGGCGCATGGATGGAGTAATGCTGGTGTACCTTGATGTTGAGACAGGATGGCTCCCACTCCAGTTGTCGAGGCATCTACCTCGACCACGAACGGGATTTCAGGATCGGGGTGAGTCAGGAGTGGAGCTTGAGTGAAGGATTGTTTGAGGGTTTGGAAGGCTGCATCGGCTTCGGGAGGCCAGGAGAGTTTCTTGGGGTGGTTTTTGAGTAGGTTGGTCAGCGGAGCGGTAATGAGACTGTAGTTGTGGATGAATCGTCTATAGAAATTGGCAAACCCTAGAAATCGCTGGAGTTCTTTAATGGTTGTTGGTTTTGGCCAGGAGACAACGGCAGTCACCTTCCCCTCGTCCATGCGAACCCCTTTCTGATCAATAATGTACCCCAAGAACTGAACAGACGGTAGGTGGAAGGAGCATTTTTCAGCCTTGAGGTACAATTGATGGTCTCTGAGGGTTTGTAGGACCTCCGCAACGTGGGTGGCGGTGTTCGGCCCTCACTCCGGGAGTAAATCAGGATGTCATCAATATAGACTATGACGGAGATATGGAGGAACTCCCGGAGGACTTCGTGAATGAAGTTCTGGAATACGGAGGGGGCGTTGACCAGACCATAGGGCATGACCAGGTATTCGTAGTGTCCTGTAGGGGTCACAAACGCCGTCTTCCACTCGTCCCCCTCACGTATTCTGACCAGATTGTAGGCGCTGCGGAGGTCCAACTTCGTGAATATCTTGGCGGATCGTAGTTGTTCCAGGGCCGCAGGGACGAGAGGAAGGGGATACCGGAACTTAATTGTTCCTTGATTCAGAACTCGGTAATCGATGCAAGGACGCAGCCCTCCATCCTTCTTGGCCACAAAGAAAAAGCTTGAGGCAGCGGGTGACGTGGACTGGCGGATATACCCCTGACTCAGTGCTTCCTGAATATACTCCTCCATGGCCTTATTTTCTGGAAGGGACAACGGGTAGATCCTACCTTTGGGCATAGGAGCGTCTGGCAGCAGGTCTATGGCGCAGTCCCATGGCCGATGTGGAGGTAGCTGGGAAGCTCTCTTGGGGCAAAAAACGTCTTCAAATGCGGAGTAGATCTTCGGGATTTGAATGGATCGTTTATTGACTGGACTTTCGACAGACGTGACATAGATGGTAAGTGGTTTCTGAAGTTGAACAGGTAGGTCGGGAAAACATCTGGTTTTGCAGTCTTCACCCCATTTCTTTATTTCTCCTGTGCCCCAAGAGAGGATGGGATCGTGCTTCACCAGCCACGGGCGCCCTAGAATGATGTCCATGGATGCACCCTCCAGAACCAGAAATTGGATCTCCTCCTTGTGGAGCAATCCCACTTGGAGATAGATAGGCTCACATTTGCGATGGATACGTGCCTGGGAATGGATTGCCTTGGTTATGGGTTGGATCTGGTAGACGTGCGTCGAGGCTTCGGTGTTAAGATGGAGCTGGCGACAGAGGGCGTACGAGATGAAATTTCCAGCTGACCCGGAGTCGATGAGGGCCGTGACTGAAACAGATATAGAAGGGGTAGTTAACTGGACATTGGTGGTGAGAGGATGCATTTTTTCAATAGGAGAACTGAATACACTCACCAAAGGACGTGCTGGACGAATGGGACAGTCCAGCCTGACATGTCCTTCGGCACCACAGTACATACATAGACCCCGGGTCAGCCTCCTCTGTCGCTCAGTGATGGTGAGTCTACCAGATTCCACGATCATTGGTTCAGGTTCTGGAGGGACTGCTGGCTCTGGCGAACGGAGGAGTGCTTGGGGAACAGGTGGAAGATCGTGCTGGTAGGCCCTCAGACGATCGGAACAGCGGAGGGATTGTTGGATGAATTTCTCCAACCCCAAGGTATCGTCGAGGGCTGCTAGCTGTAGTCGGAGGCTGGGCTCCAGTCCGAGCCGGTAGGTGGTGAGGAGAGATCGCTCATTCCATCCGCTAGCAGCAGCCAGAGTACGAAACCAGAGCGCATAATCCTGAGTGGACATGGCTCCCTGTTTGAGATGGTATAACTGTTCTCCAGCTGCTACTTCTGCATCTGCGCGACCAAAAACCTCCTTAAAGTACTTGATGAAAGCTTGAATGGAGCTGGTTACCGGCCCAGACTGTTGCCAAATAGTTTCTGCCCACCGAAGAGCCAATCCAGAGAGAAGGGAGATGAAGAATGCGATTTTGGACGGATCTGTGGGATATAACTCAGGTTGCATGGTGAATATGAGAGAACATTGCAAAAGAAATCCATTGCACTCCTCCGCCCCGCCAGAGTAGGGCGCTGGTCGAGCCATGGGACTGGATGAGTGGGTGGACGGTGAAGAAGTGCTCGGTGCTGGTGGTGCTTCGGGAAGTGGAGTAGATGGTAATAAAACTCTCTTCAACGAGTCCACCAACTCTTGAATGGGATCGTGAGTGCTCATGCTGTTGATTGTAGAGGTCCGGTCTTCTGTTATGGGAAGCAGACGGACAAGGAAGGTGAGTGAGTTATTAACAATGTTTATATGCAACACATGAGCACATAAGGAGAACGGAGGAGAAGTGAGTGGAGTCCGGTTGTACGGATGATCCTTGGTGGCAGGCTGGATGACTGATACTGAGGGAGACCGAATGCACACACCAGAGGGCTTGCGGGGAAGACAGACTGATGACAAACACAAGGCAGACAGGACACCGGGAACACTGGACAAACTAGGAGAGACAGAGAGCAGATAAGTACAATATACTGAGATAGAATGCTAGTGATTACCAGGAGGTGTTCACTCAGAGTCCGCTTCGTAGGAACGAGACCGGACACTGAGTGAAGTGAGGTGTGTGCTTATATAGTGACTATAAGTGATTGGGTGCAGCTGTGTGTGGTTAATACTCAGGTGATGGTGATCTTTGCGTGATGCTGGTGGAAGAGCCTGGCCAATCCGTGACAGTACCCAAGTAGCCTACCTAAGTTAATTTACATTTCATGTAAAAAATAAGAAATCAAAAAAGACCAAAGTATTATGCTAAATATCCGTACAAACGAACATGTTTGTTGTTTAACTTTCGTTGATAAAACAACACAATACAGCCTATAATAATGAAGGCTAGTTAAATAGAAATAACTTTAACTGCTTGAAACAGTAAACGTTACATTTTAGAAACTTCACAAATACTAATCAATAATAATATAAATAGTAACGAAGAACAAAAATATTAGCCTAGGCTTGTAACAACATATGTCAGATGTTGAAAAACCTGGCTGGGAAGACGGCGATAACATGAATTTTCTGTTCTTCAACGAGAAAAAAAAAATCGCAGAAACGACACAATGACGGTGTTAATTATACAACGCAGTGTTTACGATCATATTAACAACTAACATTAATATCAATAACTCCTCTGGCTTTAGACTTTACCTTTTAGAGCTTGTTCTTGTCGGCGCAATATAAGTTTATTGCATGTATAGCTACGAATCAGATTATGAAGAATGATTAAGAGCATGCTTTTCCTTTATTTCATCCTTTCCGTAAGGTGTTTTATTTATTTATTTATTTATTTATAATTTTTTAAATAATGATGACAATATTCACTGTCTAAGCATTCCTCGGTATACTACCAACAAATTACGCCCCTGTACCCAAGTAGCCTACCTAAGTTAATTTACATTTCATGTAAAAAATAAGAAATCAAAAAAGACCAAAGTATTATGCTAAATATCCGTACAAACGAACATGTTTGTTGTTTAACTTTCGTTGATAAAACAACACAATACAGCCTATAATAATGTAGGCTAGTTAAATAGAAATAACTTTAACTGTTTGAAACAGTAAACGTTACATTTTAGAAATTTCACAAATACTAATCAATAATAATATAAATAGTAACGAAGAACAAAAATATTAGCCTAGGCTTGTAACAACATAAGTCAGATGTTGAAAAACCTGGCTGGGAAGACGGCGATAACATGAATTTTCTGTTCTTCAACGAGAAAAAAAAAATCGCAGAAACGACACAATGACGGCGTTAATTATACAACGCAGTGTTTACGATCATATTAACAACTAACATTAATATCAATAACTCCTCTGGCTTTAGACTTTACCTTTTAGAGCTTGTTCTTGTCGGCGCAATATAAGTTTATTGCATGTATAGCTACGAATCAGATTATGAAGAATGATTAAGAGCATGCTTTTCCTTTATTTCATCCTTTCCGTAAGGTGTTTTATTTATTTATTTATTTATTTATAATTTTTAAAATAATGATGACAATATTCACTGTCTAAGCATTCCTCGGTATACTACCAACAAATTACGCCCCTGTACCCAAGTAGCCTACCTAAGGTAATTTACATTTCATGTAAAAAATAAGAAATCAAAAAAGACCAAAGTATTATGCTAAATATCCGTACAAACGAACATGTTTGTTGTTTAACTTTCGTTGATAAAACAACACAATACAGCCTATAATAATGAAGGCTAGTTAAATAGAAATAACTTTAACTGCTTGAAACAGTAAACGTTACATTTTAGAAACTTCACAAATACTAATCAACAATAATATAAATAGTAGGGAAGAACAAAAATATTAGCCTAGGCTTGTAACAACATAAGTCAGATGTTAAAAAAAACTGCGTCTCTCCGCCTTTTGTTTTCTATTCAAATTTTAAATTCTTTGCCAGAAAAACTAACATGTTGACTTTGTTCGGTTTAAACGGAGACTTATTTGAGATTACAATGTTTCCAGCAGCACTGAGACGTGTGCCTGTAGCGCATGCAGATACTTTTTCGCAACCGTGGCAAAGAGGGTATCTTGCTCCGCCGCCTGCATTTCTCGGAAACCAGCTCTACATCGCGGAGCGGCGCGTTCTCAACTACCAAATATGCTGCTCCATTTCTCATCAACGTCTACTATTTATCAGTTTCTCTTTTGTATTTGGCCATTTTTGAAAAGGCCTCTCTGCCATACCTGGCTGGACTAGCTGGGCATTTGCGTTCATGACACCGAGCTGGCTCCACATTTCATGGGCTGGGTGACATGACCGCAGCTCTGGAGGTTCGACGTGTTTGTCCATTTAACACTTATTTTTCTAAACAAGCCCAACAAAAAATAGCTTCATCCTAATTATTGATTCGCCTTTCTCGTTCGCCACGAATCCAAAATGTTTCCAGATTGGCGCTGAGCGAGCATAAGCAGAGCGTAAAACACTGGCTGCAGTCAGTAAACCATTTAACAGATGCCCCGTCTGCAGCCAAACTTTAAAAATGTATAAAGCATATTTTAATCGTTTAACTGATACCATTCATCGGTTACAAACGTGCCCTTTCGGTTATTGCTTAATCGGTTATTTTGAGCATCCCCAACTAAACCGCATGTGAAAGCTCTATTTTTTTTTCTCTCACGGCCGCACGCCGGAGATCCGGCATGGTGCCGGAATACTTTAAGCCCTGGTAAGATCATGTTTATTACTAAGAAAACTAAATCAAAATTATATTTTAATTGAACACATCTGATCACATAAGGTACGCACAGAAAAGTCTGTTTAGTGTTGTGGAAAGGCAAAGCTGAATATCTGTGATTAAACTGCCACCCAGCGGTCAAAAGCTGCTGGCGCACCAAGTACCGCTGTCGCCGCGGTATGAATGGCGCCATAAGGAACACATTGAAGTAGTAACATCTGTATGTGCCCTTTAACTGATAAACTGTGTGTCTGGATACTCACCTTCTGATGTTTCCAAGAACGAACTGTGCGTGAGATCGCTAACATCAGACACCTTATGAGCTGTTGATGAGATCGCAAACAGCCTTGACACCACTCCTTTGCTTCCTCACTTTGATTCAGTGACTTGTTTGTATAAAACAAAAAAAAACCTTCCTTGTCCACCAGCTTGACAACTAGTCATTTACAGCCTCAAACTTGAACTATCGGACTTTGCTCCATGAGCAGCCTCAGATATGTCACAACTTTAGTGACAAACCAACCACGAGCGAATTTACATGGGAGTCCAGCTCCACAGACACCACAGGAGTGCAAGTATATCTCCAGATCCATTACCGAACTGGTGCATGATCTGCTAATCATGTTAAATGATAGATGACCCTGCCCAAGAAACAGAAAGGTTGAATTGATGATATGGCAGATTGGAGTTTTGCTTACCCAAAAATGTTCTGAGGGCAGAAAGAAAAATGATTGGTTCACAGATTAAACCAATGAATTTGAAGCAGAGGCGGGGCTTACGTGCTTGGAAATGTGGAGGGAAACATCCATAAGTATACGTTACACAGACTTCGTGGGGTTTTTTCATTGAACGGTAAGTGATTTTGTTTAAATTGATTAGAATCAAGAGATAAACGCATTCAGTATGTTTACATAAAAACTGTTAATAACGTCTATGATAAATGTTCTCCGTAACGTTACACGACTCGACTGCTGAACAGTCAACCGCACCAAAGCAAGATCGCCTAAAGGGTAACGTTAACGACCTTTAGAGAACTAATTAATCTTTCCAATGCCTCTGTCTATGAAACAAAGATGTGACATCAGATCTTTTTTTTAAATATCCGCGAAAATCGGTTAAAAGAGAGAGGAGTTTAACATAATTCATATCTGTAACTAGTGAACTACACGCTGCTCTTAGGGCAGGAGTTTAGTAAAATTCATATCTGTGTAACTGTAGTGAACTACGCGCTGCTGTTAGGGCAGGAGTTTAATATAATTCAGATCTCTAGTGAACTACGCGCTGCTCTTAGGGCAGGAGTTTAACATAATTCATATCTGTAACAAGTGAACTACGCGCTGCTCTTAGGGCAGGAGTTTAGTAAAATTCATATCTGTGTAACTGTAGTGAACTACGCGCTGCTATTAGGGCAGGAGTTAACATAATTCATATCTGTAACTAGTGAACTACAAGCTGCTCTTAGGGCAGGAGTTTAGTAAAATTCATATCTGTGTAACTGTAGTGAACTACGCGCTGCTCTTAGGGCAGGAGTTTAGTATAATTCAGATCTGTGTAACTGTAGTGAACTACGCGCTGCTGTTAGGGCAGGAGTTTAGTATAATTCAGATCTGTGTAACTGTAGTGAACTACGCGCTGCTCTTAGGGCAGGAGTTTAGTATAATTCAGATCTGTGTAACTGTAGTGAACTACGCGCTGCTGTTAGGGCAGGAGTTTAGTATAATTCATATCTGTGTAACTGTAGTGAACTACGCGCTGCTCTTAGGGCAGGAGTTTAGTATAATTCATATCTCTGTAACTGTAGTAAACTACACGCTGCTCTTAGGGCAGGAGTTTAGTATAATTCATATCTCTGTAACTAGTGAACTACGCGCTGCTCTTAGGGCAGGAGTTTAACATAATTCATATCTCTGTAACTGTAGTGAACTACACGCTGCTCTTAGGGCAGGAGTTTAGTATAATTCATATCTCTGTAACTAGTGAACTACGCGCTGCTCTTATGGCAGGAGTTTAGTATAATTCATATCTGTAACTAGTGAACTACGTGCTGCTCTTAGGGCAGGAGTTTAGTAAAATTCATATCTGTGTAACTGTAGTGAACTACGCGCTGCTATTAGGGCAGGAGTTAACATAATTCATATCTGTAACTAGTGAACTACAAGCTGCTCTTAGGGCAGGAGTTTAGTAAAATTCATATCTGTGTAACTGTAGTGAACTACGCGCTGCTCTTAGGGCAGGAGTTTAGTATAATTCAGATCTGTGTAACTGTAGTGAACTACGCGCTGCTGTTAGGGCAGGAGTTTAGTATAATTCAGATCTGTGTAACTGTAGTGAACTACGCGCTGCTCTTAGGGCAGGAGTTTAGTATAATTCAGATCTGTGTAACTGTAGTGAACTACGCGCTGCTGTTAGGGCAGGAGTTTAGTATAATTCATATCTGTGTAACTGTAGTGAACTACGCGCTGCTCTTAGGGCAGGAGTTTAGTATAATTCATATCTCTGTAACTGTAGTAAACTACACGCTGCTCTTAGGGCAGGAGTTTAGTATAATTCATATCTCTGTAACTAGTGAACTACGCGCTGCTCTTAGGGCAGGAGTTTAACATAATTCATATCTCTGTAACTGTAGTGAACTACACGCTGCTCTTAGGGCAGGAGTTTAGTATAATTCATATCTCTGTAACTAGTGAACTACGCGCTGCTCTTATGGCAGGAGTTTAGTATAATTCATATCTGTAACTAGTGAACTACGTGCTGCTCTTAGGGCAGGAGTTTAGTATAATTCATATCTCTGTAATTGTAGTGAACTACGCGCTGCTCTTAGGGCAGGAGTTTAGTATAATTCATATCTGTAACTAGTGAACTACGCGCTGCTCTTAGGGCAGGAGTTTAGTATAATTCAGATCTGTGTAACTGTAGTGAACTACGCGCTGCTGTTAGGGCAGGAGTTTAGTATAATTCAGATCTGTGTAACTGTAGTGAACTACGCGCTGCTCTTAGGGCAGGAGTTTAGTATAATTCAGATCTGTGTAACTGTAGTGAACTACGCGCTGCTGTTAGGGCAGGAGTTTAGTATAATTCATATCTGTGTAACTGTAGTGAACTATGCGCTGCTCTTAGGGCAGGAGTTTAGTATAATTCATATCTCTGTAACTAGTAAACTACACGCTGCTCTTAGGGCAGGAGTTTAATATAATTCATATCTCTGTAACTAGTGAACTACGCGCTGCTCTTAGGGCAGGAGTTTAATATAATTCATATCTCTGTAACTAGTGAACTACGCGCTGCTCTTATGGCAGGAGTTTAGTATAATTCATATCTGTAACTAGTGATTTACGTGCTGCTCTTAGGGCAGGAGTTTAGTATAATTCATATCTCTGTAATTGTAGTGAACTACGCGCTGCTCTTAGGGCAGGAGTTTAGTATAATTCATATCTGTAACTAGTGAACTACGTGCTGCTCTTAGGGCAGGAGTTTAGTATAATTCATATCTGTAACTAGTGAACTACACGCTGCTCTTAGGGCAGGAGTATAACATAATTCATATCTGTGTAACTGTAGTGAACTATGCTGCAGAAGTAACATTAAACAGTATAATTACTTAACATACATGTAACATTACTCAAATTTTTCAGGCCACTTGGTCAATATAATAAATTTGCTTAATTTGACTGTTAACAATTTGACTTTATGCAGGATTGTTCATTGTAGCTCATTGTAGAATTGTCACAGGTCTGTTGGTTCAAACATGCTTATAGGAGCAGCCATCAATATAAAGAGTATTGTCATTTTAAGTGAAGGTGACACTGAATGTTTGTACTAATGATATTTTTTGGTGTAGATTTAATTTGGATTGCTGTCTGCCTATCCTGCCTAAGGAGAAAAATGAATGGCAAGCTTGACAATTACTTTTTTGTTAATCTATTTAAATTTCATCCAATGTATATTATGAGTAAAAATGAGTAAATTCAGTACAATAATGTGTTCTTGACACTGATAACATAACATGTTGTCAATGTATCCATACAGTCTTACAGATTATAAAGTCCAGAGGGCTGCATGAAAGCCATGTTAACATTGGAAGAGTTGGACCATATCTGCTTCACATAGAAAGCTTTCAGTCCCCTGTAGACCAAAAAAAAGTTTCTGATGAGGTAAGTTATCTTGTCTTAGCTTTTTTTTTCCAGGGGTGTATGCAAATAACCTTTAATTTATGTTTTATCTGGATATCAAGTTATGTATTTTTTGTTAATGCTACTTTCACTTTTATTTTTGATATCTTAGTGCTTTTAGCTAATTGTTTTTGTCTGTTTGTTATGCCTTCCTTCACAGATCATGATGCATTATTCCATCTGTTTACCATGGTAATAGATTACTAACTACTTTTAAATGTCTTCTTTCAGTAGCCTACTTCATGTAACACTTTTTTTTTGTAACATACCAAAAGGAGTTTTATCATATAATTTGGGAAAAAATATTATAATTTTTTTTATTAATCTATTTTCTTTTATGCTTAATCCCCTTATTAAACATGGGTCGCCACAGCGGAATGAACCACCAACTTATACAGCATATGTTTTACACAGCGGATGCCCTTCCAGCCGCAACCTAACACTGGGAGACACCCATACACTTACATTCACACATAAAATACAGCCAGGGGTGCATTTCCCAAACAATGTCGTAACTCGTGGCTAAACTATCATAGTTCGATGCATCATTTGGGAAAAGAACCATGTAGTGACTAGTGTTTCCCAAAACGCAGTTTCTCTGTCACAGATCCATCGCTTGAACCACGTTAGTTATAACGTAAAACGCCCATAATAATGCTCTAAACTGGGTGGAGTAACTACTTCTTTAAAGAAGAACCCATAACTTCTTTGTGCAAATTATATTGTTTTACTCGCACACTCATTAAAAATAAAATCCAATAATAGTTTTGGTAAAAACATGCACTCGCTTTCCATATTAATTGAAATAATTGTAAATGGCACATAGGGCTTATGTTTGCTTTACTAATATGATTGAGAAGTTAAACATTACATATTCTATTCTAAAACATAAAATCACATACAAAAGCTAACACTATTCTAATATCATAAATCATATAAATAAATAATGAGGCTATTAATTATAAAATGTAATGTAATATTTATTATTTATTAAAAATGAAAAAAATCATACTTTAATAATATTAATGATGATTATGATGATGATTATTATTAAGTAGGATATTGTTTATTTATTTATTTATTTATTTTTAAAGTGTACTTTTACAATTTAACACATGTAAGCCACTGCAGAAAGTTCTAACCAGCAGGCCCATGTCATATACAGTACAGATACTTAATAAATAACCCACTATAAGTTAAAATAATTAGCGTATGCTTTTTGTTTTCACAAGCTTTGAAGACGTAACATAAATTCCTCTTTTAAATAATAGTCACCTATAGCTTTCGCCATGAGGCTGTGTTCAAAATGACATCAATGTTTTCAAAGTGCACTGCGAAGCGAGCACGATTTTACACATGAAGATCGCTGAAACTGAACTATAAAAATAGTTGGAAATTAAATTACACCTAAGAGAGATGACCTTAATGCTTTTTTATTTTTAATAATTCCAACTTTAAATGTTAGAATGTTCTAAATGAATAGGGCATAGGGGGGATAAGTGGCAATAGAACACAGCCAGGAACTATGTTTTAAACTACAGCTCCAAAGGTGTGGTTGCAAGTGCTCAAGTTTCAAGTTTCAATTTGCAAATGTTCGTTGGAGCGACAGATTTGGAAAACGGCAAATCAACAAACTATGTTTGTAACGACGGAATTTGCGACCTTAGTTGGCTAACGATGGTTTTGGCAAACACACCCCAGTTTAGCTCATTTGATTCACCTTGCACATGTCTTTGGACTGTGGGGAAAATAGGTGCACCTGGAGGAAACCCACGCGAACACTGGGAAAACATGCAAATTTCACACTGAAATGCCAACTGACCCAACCAGGGCTCAAATCAGCGACCTACTTGCTTTGAGGCAATCGTGCTACCCACTGCGCCATCTTGACGCCCATGTTTTTATATATGGCATGGTTGCATGGTTGCTCAGTGTTTTGCACTGTCACCTCACAGCAAGAAGATAACTGGTTCAAAGCCCAGCTAGGACAGGTGGCATTTCGGTGTGGAGTTTGCATGTTCTCCCTGTGTAAGCATTAATTTTCTCTGGTTTTCCCCATAGTTCAAAGACGTGGTATACATGTAGATGAATTGAATAAACTAAATTGACTGATGTGTGTGTGAAGGAGAGAATGTTTGGGTGTAACATATGCCAGAGTAGTTGGCGGTTCATTCTGTTATGATAAATCAGGGACTAACCCAAAGGAAAGTGAATAAATAAAGAATAAAAAAAGAATAGCCAAGAGTTAGAGGTTCAAGTGTAGATGGAAGATGTCTCTTTAGTGGCAATCAAATGCATAATATAGTATTTTAAAGAGTTGCAAATGTTTTGTCTCTTCAACAAATGGTTAAGTGTAGTCTAAGTGGATGGTTGTCTATAAGTGCACATTTTTATATGCATTTGTTTAAATTATAATTTATATATTTATATTCATTTAGACACAACCAGGTGTTGTGGCAATTAATACTCACACCTTAACTCAGATCTTAGAAGGTGAATCAAGAGCAAGGACCCGTTATTTTACCAAGGTATGAAAGTATGAAAGGTAACACAAGTAGTCTCACAATAGTTGTTCATTTGCTCACACTAAACAGTAATGCATAATATACATAATGTTTCTGTTCTTTTTAGAGGAACATCTTTGAAAATATCAATGAGATTGTTGGTCCCTATTTGGAGGATGGCAATCACTGGACTTTTTTTGTAAGTCAGTCTGTTAGAAAACATGTTTGGTATTTACTAATGTGCATATTTTTAACATGTCAAGCGTAGGTTCCCAGAGAAACATGTATGGCAAAAAATATTTTTAGTTTTTCAAATGATTTTATAAAAAATATTTGTTCTAGGACTGCAGTCTGGTGGATCAAACTATTTTGTACCTCAATTCACTCTTCAGCTCACTTGGTAAGTTCTACACACATGTGTTTTACATATATTGATTGAGTTTCATATTTGTTGTTTTCTGTTTCAGATAGGTCAGGTTTTTGTGGGATCTGTCACAAGACTTTATCTAGGAAGAGCAAGGCAAGTGATTACAATTCAAATTAAGTCAATTGAAACTACACAAAAAAAATTAAGAACCATTATATTCTTAACAGATGATTCGCTAGTTTTATTTCTGTAGTGTTTTGAATTATTAATCCGGGTTGAAATGGCTGATTGATTGGAGACTAAAATAAATATAATTTTAAATTATCCTCAGACACTGGACAATATTGACCTTACAATTTTGTGATGAATTTTATTTTCTAGGAAAAATGTTCAGTTTGTTTAGCAAATATCCATAAAAAGTGCATACCTGACAATCAAAAAGATGCAAAGTGTTATTTTTGCAAAGGTACGTTCTTATGCTTATAAGTCCTCTAATATTACATCTTACAATCTGAGATGCTCTTAGTTAAGTTTTATAATAGTATGCCAATGTTCATATTGTTTTTAAATATATGCATTCTGTGAGAAGACAGCTCAGGAGAAAGTAACCAAATCCACACTGAAACTGAGGGACAAGACAGCTCAGGAGAAAGTACCGGTAATGGATTTGAGGCACAAGACAGCTCAGGAGAAAGAAACGGTGATGGATTTGAGGCACAAGGGAGTTCAGATGAAAAAAACTGTGATGGATTTGAGGCACAAGACAATTCAGGAGAAAGAAACGGTGATGGATTTGAGGCACAAGTGAGCTCAGATGAAAGAAACAGTGATGGATTTAAGGCACAAGGGAGTTCAGATGAAAAAAATTGTGATGGATTTGAGGCACAAGACAATTCAGGAGAAAGAAACGGTGATGGATTTGAGGCACAAGTGAGCTCAGATGAAAGAAACAGTGATGGATTTGAGGCACAAGACAATTCAGGAGAAAGGAAAGGTGGTGGATTTCAGGGACAAGACAATTCAGGAGAAAGGAAAGGTGATGGATTTGAGGGACAAGGCAATTCAGGAGAAAACAACCAACAACGGAGAAAGAGCAGAACTGAGGGAAAAGACAGTTTAGGAACAAGTAACCAAAATTCCATTGTAATTGAGGGAGAACACAAGCAAGATCATTCAGGTACAATTTTAAGTAGAGATAAGGGCTAGGAAAATGAAGAAAAACATATTATAATGCTCTAGATGGGTCTAAGGACAGTACAACTCATTCATGTCTCATTCAATAAACATAGTAAATCATATTATGTTAACTGTTAATATATGACTTTCCCCAAACTTCCAGTGAGGGGATTCCTGGTAGAAAGTGTCCTAAAAGTTTCAGACTTTCATCAAGCAAAGAGGTAAAAGTAATATTGAATTGGATAATAAAATACTGAAGATTATGTTATACATCATCTTATTCTGTACACAGAATGGTATTAAATAATAAATATATACAGGTTTCCCCCTCTTTCATAAACAGATTTAAAGACTTAAAGCACCATTAATTTTGAATCAAACACCTTTTTAATCTCCCCAGTATATGTAGCGCCATTAAAGTCCTTTCTGTATTTAACATTTCAGTTACACTTACTATTTACATTGCAATGTCAGATTAATGATGTTGTGTGTTGATGTCATGTTCAAAGAACTTTAGTCAAATTTATTAAATCAATACTGGAAAGATTCAAATGTCATTTCTGAAATGTTGATAAAATATGCATTGTTTGGTTTAAAACAGTTTATAATGTTTTAGTTCTGTTTTTAACAGCAGCACAGTAAAATTTTCTAAATAAACCTATAAACAAATTTAATTTACAAATAAATTCAAGCACTTTCAAGAAACTGCTTTTTGAGTACTTTCCAGGCCTTAAAATTCAAGTACTTTCAAGAAGTGTGGGAACCCTGTCTATATTTTGTATTTGTAAGATACTTGAAGCTTTATAACGCTCATAATTGTTAATTCAGATACCTGGTTACATCAGAAGAGCTACAAAGGAGGTGCTCTCCACCAGAAAGTTACTCTGCAAATACAGTAGTGGCCTATCTAAGGAAAGCCAAAGGACAAAAAAGGAAAATTGCTGAGAGGTTGGCAGAGCTAGATGTGATGCTCTCAACATGAACAAAACTCACTTCGCAGTGCTCCAAACTATGTGAAGGTGTGTAGAAGGGCAGGAGTAGAGTACTTGAAATAAAATTCTAAAAACTTTTTATTGCTTTGAATCATGGAAATTTTTATTATAATAAAACTATACTAAATGCAAAATTGTTGAAATTGTAATTCCCAGGTGTTGTCCAGAAATGCTTAATTTCCCAACAGCATGTTTTTAAGTGGCTTTAATAAATCATTATCAAAATTATTAATAATGTATTACAATTTTTTTTTTTTTGCTGCTTCCATATTATTGGATCGTTGTATGGTTATCCAAGTATAAATAATTTGTTAAATAGGCAGTGAGTGTACCTGCTTAACTTTTACTTTGTTTATATGTTGGACATTACAAATTAATTTGTTGCATATTTAATACATTTTAGATGAATGCAGTGACCTGGCTGATGATATAATGTACCTAGGAGCCAAGACCATCCCCCAGAAAAGAGTGGCTCAAGCCTTGCCGGAAGAAGGGAATGTCCATGCAGCCTTGGCCAGAACAGAAGACTGCATGTAATATAATTTACTTCACTTGACATTAACTGAATGATTGAGTGATCAGTTGAAGCAGGAATGTAAAGTTTTTTTGTTGTTTTTAATTTCAGGAAGACATTAAAAGCTGTGGAGAATGCTTTAGAGGCTCACTGGGAGACATTTAACCTGGCAACACATGGTCTTGGACCTGCTGTTATAAAGGGCACTATTTCATTAATTGACTCATGTCTTAAGGAGAAAATGAAAGCACTGAAAACAAAAAACACAGATGTGTAAGGCTTGTCTCCTGTTTTCTTTTTTGATGTACACTGTTCAGTAGAATATGGAAAAATAAAGACACTACAGTTTAAAGTTTCAGTTTGATTTGTTTACTTTCCTGAATGCTTGAAACCTTTCTAGTCAATAAAATGTAATAAACAAGTAGTAGATTTTGTTGACAATGTTTTTTGAATGTGTAACATTAATATATATATATATATACATATATATATATATATATATATATATATATATATATATATATATATATATATATATATATATTATATATACATATATATATATATATATATATGTGTGTGTATATAATTTTACATAGCAATTAACATTTCAGTAAGACTGTTGCAAGATCAGACTTTATTGTTGAGTTTTCCTATTTTTTTTATTTACAAATGTAATTCAAAGTAAACATTTGATTTCACTAACAGTATTCCAAAGATGTTACAGAAAGAACAATACAATTAATTAGTGTTAGTATCTGGTTGAAAAATACATGTTTCCATTTTGTTAATTGTACATTTTGAATACAGCCCCTTTGTCATATTAATCGATTTGATTATTAGCTCATTGATGCGCCAGCTCAGAATCAGAATTAGTTTTATTGCCAAGTGTGATTCACACACACAAGGAATTTGTTTTGGCTACAGAAGCTTCCAGTGTACATAAAGTGACAAGTGACAACTGTGTTGTTATCACAATGTTTGGTGGACTTATTTTCTATTCTGGAGTGAATATGTATGTTTTTCTTTATTACGACGTGGCCCCTTTAAGAATCTTAGGTTTCAGAACAGAGTCATACCATGTGAGCACTGATGAGGAAGTGAGCAAGCATGTTGCACAGAGCAGCACAGTCAGACAATCCTGAGTTAATTCTGTGACGTTTGCATTCATCTTGTGTTTGTTTTAGCATCGTGGGTATGTATTGACTGTTTTAATCAATGCCTATTATTTCAGATGCTTTAGGTCATTTTTATATAGTTATTATTAGAAGTCTATTATTTTCTGTCTGCTTCACTATGGTTAAGGGACACAGTAGTGAGTGTAATCTGTGTCTAGTTCATTGAAAGTTCATGCAATTCAGTATAGTTAAAAAGTGATTTAGGAATTGTGTGTGTGTTTAACATGATTATATTACATTTAAGAGAATGTGTGTTTAAGAGAAAACACATAAAGCCTTGAAGACATTCATTTATGTACTTCTTTGCGAATGTATACATCTTAACAACAACATGCTTAGTGTTGATTATGCCCTTTGTGCATTTCAGTTTTACCTTTCTTTGGAATATCAATAAACCTGTGGACAAGGAATTATCGTCTTCAGAGTTTTGATGTCAAGGAAGAGTTTATCTGGCTGTAAAGTTATATTCAGCACATATAGCGAGGACAGCACAGTAAAACCACGGCCTTACAACTGCAAGTGGCAAGCAAAGGCAAATAATCGTCACACCCAGCTAGTAATCAATTAACAGATGTGCTGCTGGAGCCATGACAACAGAAACATCGTCATTAAAGACGCGCTCATGCGCTTCATGTTCTTCAGCACGATCCAATACATCATCAACTGGATCAGCAGCTGCTAAGGCAAGAGCAAGAGCAGAGGCAGCAAAAGCTCGACTTACTTTCGCTGAAGAAGAGGTTAATTTAAAGCTACAAAAGGCCAAAGTTGAGGCATCTATGGAAATGCTGCAGCAGAAAAAAGAGGTAGCTGCAGCCGTTGCAGAAGCAGAGGCTCTTGAAGCTGCCATTGATGAGCATTCTGAAAAACACAGTTGCAAGCTAAGTTTGAACTCTGTTCCCTTGGAAACCACACAGCGAACAGAACAATATGTTATAGACCAAACCAAAAATCTAGACAAGGATCTCCAACTGTGTGATGTTCCTGCGAAAATAGAACCAAGTACAAGTTACAGTATTTCAGGTTCACAGCTAAAACCTGAAGCCAAGCCTTTCCTTTTACGACCCAACAGTGTCTCTTTTCAACTACCTGATACCACCTTAAAACACTCTGCAACATCACCTGCAAACAAATATCCGACTCCTTCGCAGCAATTCGGATCACAAAATAACACCAATACTTCTAATCCTCTGAACTCTGAATACCCCATGTCTCAAAATTCAAATGATTGCAGTTCAAACATGAATGACTTTGTAAGATATCTGGCTCGTCGAGAGCTTGTTTCAACAGGCTTACTACAGTTTAACGACAAACCCCAGAATTACAGAGCCTGGAAACGATCTTTTCAAAATGCAACTTTTGATTTAAATCTGACTCCAAGTGAAGAAATGGATCTCCTGTTGAAGTGGTTAGGCAAAGAGTCAGCCGAGCAAGTAGAACAGATAAGAGCAATACATATTAATCACCCACAAGCTGGGCTGGCGATGGCATGGGACAGACTTGATCAAACATATGGCTCAGCAGAAATAATAGAACATGCTCTATTCAAACGAATCGATGCTTTTCCTAAAATAGCCAATCGAGATTATTCAAAATTGTCAAAATTGAGTGATCTGCTAATGGAGTTGCAGTCTGCTAAGGCTGAAGGAGACTTACCTGGTCTTGTTCTCTTAGACACTGCAAGAGGCATCTATCCAATAATACAGAAGTTACCATTTCGTCTGCAAGAAAAGTGGGCATCAGTTGGTGCAGCCTATAAGCGACACAATCAAGTCCCATATCCTCCATTTGCTTACTTTGTAGACTTTGTTAGCCAGGAGGCAGATATTGGAAATGATCCGAGCTTCAGCTTTGTCTCTTACATAGACACAGCTCCTAAAGTAGAGAAGGCAGCTTGGAAGAGTAGTAAACAACACGAAATCTTTGTACACAAGACAGCAGTATCTTACGGAGACTGTGCTGATACTGGCGGGCTTTATAAGCAATCTGATGACTGTGACAAACTGTGTCTCATCCACAAAAGACCACACCCTCTTAACAAATGTCGTGTCTTTTTAGAGAAGTCTACTGATGCTCGGAAGGCATTTTTGAGGGAGCATAATGTATGCTTTAAATGCTGCTCTTCAACAACGCATATCGCAAAGAACTGTAAAACTAAAGTTCAATGCTCTGAATGCAAAAGTGAAGGACACAACACTGTACTCCACCCTGGACATGCATCCTGGAAAGAGTCAAACCCTGCCACAAAGCATGGCGGGGAGGGAGAGCAACCCTCATCTCAATCTCAAATCGACAGCAAATGCACAGAAGTCTGTGGGGAAAATCAAACAGACCGATCGTGCTCAAAGGTATGCCTTGTAAATGTATTTCCAGCTGGCCAAAAAGACAAAGCAGTAAAAGTATATGCAATCTTGGATGAACAGAGTAACAGGTCTCTGGTTCGTTCACAGTTTTTTGAAGTTTTCAGTGACCAAAGTCCTTGTGCTCCTTACATATTGAGAACATGCGCAGGGGTGAAGGAGTCAGCAGGAAGACGGGCCAGTGGCTATGAAGTAGAGTCTCTAGATGGAACTGTTTGCATTTCACTGCCAAGCTTGATAGAATGCAATGATATTCCTAATAATAGAGATGAGATCCCAACCCCTGATGTTGCTCGCAGTCACACACACCTAAAGTCTATGGCGCACTTCATTCCAGAACTAGACCCAAAAGCCCCAATCATGCTTCTCTTAGGTCGAGATGTTATACGGGTCCATAAAGTCCGTAAACAAGTGAATGGCCCACACAACTTGCCCTATGCACAGAAGTTGGATCTGGGATGGGTTATAGTAGGTAATGTATGTTTAGGGAATGTCCACAAACCTCTGACAATCAGCACATTCCACACAAACACTATAGAGCCAGAACGCCCAACTCTCTTTAAACCATGTCCAAATGTTTTCCATGTTAAGGAAACATGCAAAGACTTTCAAATTGCTAACCACTGCCCAACATACCCGGAAGCTAAATTCACCTGTGATGTTGACTGTCTAGGAGACAATGTGTTTCAGAGAACCAAAGAGGACAATCAAGTGGCTCCTTCAATTCAGGATGCAACTTTCATGAAAATCATGGATGAAGGTTTACGGAAGGATTCAAATAACAGTTGGGTAGCTCCATTACCTTTTAAGAGTCCTCGTCCTCGTCTTCCCAACAACAGAATACAAGCCCTAAAACGACTTATATCACTCAAGCACAACTTTGAAAGGAAGCCGATAATGAAAGAACACTTTCTCAAGTTCATGGAAAAGATATTCAAAAATGGACATGCCGAGTTAGCGCCTCCTCTTGATGAGAAGGAAGAACAATGGTACCTGCCAACATTTGGAGTGTACCATCCAAAGAAAGTGAATCAGATCAGAGTCGTTTTTGATTCGAGTGCACAACACAATGCAATATCTCTGAATGATGTGCTGTTGACCGGGCCTGACTTAAACAACACCCTGGTAGGGGTAATGATGCGCTTCAGAAAAGAAGCAATTGCCTTTACTGCAGACATAGAACAGATGTTCTATTGTTTTTTGGTAAGAGAAGAAGATAGAGATTTTCTTCGTTTTCTTTGGTTTCAAGACAATGACACTTCCAAAGACATTGTAGATTACCGCATGAGAGTGCATGTCTTTGGAAACAGACCCTCACCTGCAGTGGCTATACATTGTCTACATAAGTCTGTTCAGATTGACAATTTCCATGTCGACTCTGAGGTCAAGCAATTTGTGATGCGTGACTTCTACGTGGATGATGGTCTCAAGTCTTTGCCTACAGTAGAAGCTACGATCAGTTTGTTAAAAAAGACACAAGAGGTTCTGTCTAAATCCAATCTGAGACTACATAAGATAGCAGCAAACAGCAAAAAAGTTATGGAAGCCTTTCCATCGACAGACCATGCATGTGATCTGAAAGATCTAGACTTTGAGGAAGACACGCTGCCAATGCAGCGTAGTCTTGGTCTAAATTGGGACCTCCATTCTGATTGCTTCCGATTTAGTGTCAGTGATGAGGTAAAACCCTACACCCGTCGAGGTGTCTTATCCACTATTAACAGACTCTATGATCCCCTTGGGTTCGTAGCGCCGGTCACAATTCAAGGCAAAGCTATTCTGAGAGAACTTACTGCTTTGAGCGGTGACTGGGATGCTCCATTGCCACAAAAGATGGAGGAAGCTTGGACCTTGTGGAGAGTTTCCTTGTCAGAGCTGGCTAGTTTTTCTATTCCCAGGGTTTATACTGAGATTTCGACATCGACAGCCATGAGAAGAGAACTATGTGTTTTTGCGGATGCATCAATAAAAGCCATTGCTGCAGTGTCATATCTAAAAGTCACAGATGATGAAGGAAAGAATCACATTGGGTTTGTAATGGGGAAAGCCAAACTTGCCCCCCGCCCTGAGCACACAGTGCCAAGACTTGAACTTTGTGCGGCAGTGCTTGCTGTTGAGTTGGCAGACTTAATTTCAGTAAACCTGGACTTGCAATTTGACGCTGTAACCTACTACACGGACAGTAAGGTAGTTCTTGGGTACATTTGTAATGAGACCAGGCGCTTTTATGTTTATGTGAGTAACCGCATTCAGCGTATCCGAAGGTCTTCTAGTCCAGATCAGTGGCGATATGTTCCTACTGAACAAAACCCAGCAGACCACGCAACACGTTTCGTTTCTGCAGCCCACTTACAAAAAACCAACTGGTTAAGTGGACCCAAATTCCTGCTCACGCAAGGACCAGATATTCAGAACACTTTCAATCTGGTTAATCCAAGTTCAGATCCTGATGTGCGTCCTCTAGTGTCCACACTAACCACCACAGCATTAACCAAGCAGCTTGGTTCTGAACGGTTTGCCAAATTCTCCTCTTGGAATTCACTAACAGGTGCCATTACTCGCCTTATCCACATAGCTCATCATTTTAAAACAACAGAGAAGGAAAACAGTTCTTGCAAAGGCTGGCACTACTGCAAAGAATTCACAATGGAAGAATCTGATAGAGCTATAAACATCATCCTCCGAGCAGTACAAGAAGAGGCTTACAGTCATGAGATTGAATGCATTAAACGGCAAGAGAGGATACCAAAGAGCAGTCCACTCCATACTTTGGATCCATTCATTGATCAGCAAGGTCTTCTGAGGGTCGGAGGACGTCTCCACCTTTCAAGTCTTAATCAGAGAGAGAAGACTCCTTTGTTAATTCCTGGCAAAAGTCACATTGCCACTTTGATCATTAGACATCACCATGAGCGTGTTCAGCATCAAGGTCGTCATTTTACGGAAGGAGCGGTCCGTGCTGCTGGTTTTTGGATAGTTGGTGGAAAACGAAGGGTGAGCAGCATCATACACCAATGCATAACTTGCAGACGGCTCAGAGCTCCACTCAGCATCCAAAAAATGGCTAACCTTCCAGCAGAACGGCTCTCAGCAGAGCCTCCTTTTACCAACGTTGGACTGGATGTGTTTGGCCCTTGGAACGTCTCCTCCCGTCGGACAAGAGGTGGTCTCCTATACAGCAAGAGGTGGGCCGTAATTTTTACATGCATGAGCATTAGAGCTGTTCATATAGAAGTTATTGAATCTCTCGACACATCCAGTTTCATCAATGCTCTTAGACGTTTTCTTGCTGTGCGTGGACCTGTCAAGCATATTCGCTCCGATCGTGGGACAAACTTTGTAGGTGCATGTAAAGAGCTACAGATACCTTCAAACATTGACAGCAAAGTTGTAAAGACGTATCTGTCAGATCAAGGTTGTACATGGACCTTTAATCCTCCGCATGCTTCCCATTGTGGTGGATCATGGGAAAGAATGATTGGGCTGGCAAGGAGAATTCTTGATTCCATGTTTCTCCAGTTGAAAGACAAACTTACCCATGAGGTGCTGGTGACCTTCATGGCAGAGGTAACAGCTATTATCAATGCCAGGCCTCTTGTTCCTGTGACAACAGACCCCCATGAGTCATTCATACTCACACCAGCAGCTCTCCTAACACAAAAGGTGAACCCTGTTGCTGCACCTACAGGCGAGTTTGGAGTTACCGACTTGTACAAGTGCCAGTGGCGGCAAGTTCAACACCTTTCCAACACATTCTGGGACAGATGGCGTAAGCAATTCCTTCCAACCCTACAACCACGCAGGAAATGGCAGTCCGTTTATCCAAATGTCAATACAGGAAGTGTTGTCCTCCTTAAGAACAGCCAAGTACCACGGAATGAATGGCCTCTTGGACTGGTAACACAATCATTCCCTAGCAAAGATGGGAAAGTGCGTCAGGTTGAGGTTAAGGTCATTAAACCAGGAGGTTCCACTCTTTTTCTTAGGCCTGTTACAGAGGTAGTGCTTCTTCTTTCCTCAGAGTCTAAAGTAGATGAATAACTTAGAATTATTTAGTGATGTTCATTAACATCAGGCGGGGAGTGTGTTGTTATCACAATGTTTGGTGGACTTATTTTCTATTCTGGAGTGAATATGTATGTTTTTCTTTATTACGACGTGGCCCCTTTAAGAATCTTAGGTTTCAGAACAGAGTCATACCATGTGAGCACTGATGAGGAAGTGAGCAAGCATGTTGCACAGAGCAGCACAGTCAGACAATCCTGAGTTAATTCTGTGACGTTTGCATTCATCTTGTGTTTGTTTTAGCATCGTGGGTATGTATTGACTGTTTTAATCAATGCCTATTATTTCAGATGCTTTAGGTCATTTTTATATAGTTATTATTAGAAGTCTATTATTTTCTGTCTGCTTCACTATGGTTAAGGGACACAGTAGTGAGTGTAATCTGTGTCTAGTTCATTGAAAGTTCATGCAATTCAGTATAGTTAAAAAGTGATTTAGGAATTGTGTGTGTGTTTAACATGATTATATTACATTTAAGAGAATGTGTGTTTAAGAGAAAACACATAAAGCCTTGAAGACATTCATTTATGTACTTCTTTGCGAATGTATACATCTTAACAACAACATGCTTAGTGTTGATTATGCCCTTTGTGCATTTCAGTTTTACCTTTCTTTGGAATATCAATAAACCTGTGGACAAGGAATTATCGTCTTCAGAGTTTTGATGTCAAGGAAGAGTTTATCTGGCTGTAAAGTTATATTCAGCACATATAGCGAGGACAGCACAACAACACAAAATAAATCTGAAAAAATAAACTAATAATAATGAAAAATGATGAACATTAAACAGATGCGGTTAGTGAAGAAACCTGGATGTTGAACTGTGTGTACAGATTTGTTATAAATATACAGGTTATAAGGTGCTGTGTACAAGTGCGAATGTAGAGAGTATTGCATTGTATATTGATATAAGGTGCTGTGTACAAGTGCGTATGAGAAAGTATTGCACATATTTATTGCACAGTAGGGGAATATTTAACTGTTCATAAGTGAGACAGCCTGAGGAAAGAAACTTTTCCTGTGTCTGGC
The DNA here is from genome assembly GCF_903798145.1 of Danio aesculapii. Classification (NCBI taxonomy): domain Eukaryota; kingdom Metazoa; phylum Chordata; class Actinopteri; order Cypriniformes; family Danionidae; genus Danio; species Danio aesculapii. Next base: position 33,255,849 of record NC_079457.1, read on the forward strand.
TGTTTTTGTGCTTGGTGCTCTGAAGCGCCGACCAGACGGTAACCCATATAACAAAAATGACAAGATATACATAGACACACATTAAAAACATGTTAAAGCATAGTAATTTGTTCGATTTCTGCATCACTACAGTGCCACTTTGTCATTTGCCACTATTTAAAGAAGAGCAAAAATATAACTTTAGAGAAATGTGATTATTTTAATAAGATCAAACATCCCCTACTTACAGAGTGAACCTTGTTTTTTTCTTTTTGACTGTAATTAACACTGACTCTATCTTTTGCTTTTTTGACCATTTTTCTATAACCATGGAGAGCAGCAATTTTTCTTTACCTTGAAACTTTGCTAAACTGGGAAAAAATCTATTTGTGTGCCCTCTGTACTAAATTGTACACTTCCTGAGTCTCTTGAAATCGTTCTGACTGGCTCCACTCGTGAAGATCTGTGAGCATGTCCTGCAGTGTAGCCTTTTTTCTTTCACAGGACTGTAAGCATTGTAAATCAAAAGAATCGCTCTGACAAGATTTGTAAAGAATGCTGTGAACTAATGTACATACACACAGCTCCCCATGACTATTTGCAATGCATGTGCAAAATCTTGTCCCTTTATGACTTACTACTCCTACACTCCCATCAAAGTGACAGACAGTAAGGTTTTCACTGTCTGTGAAGTAGGATTGACTGTCAACAATCTTTCTTGCTGCATCAGTCCTAAGGTCTTGAATCACAAGTCCTTGTTTCTCTGCAATTGTCTTTGAAAAAATTAAGTGTTTGCACATAGATCCTCGTTGGAATCTTTTGCAGTTGCATGTGTGCATCACCAAATCAACAGTGTGAAACTGTGCTTGTATCTGGTGGTACCAAACATACTCCATCTTTAGACATATCTATTTTTGTATCCAGGCCTTTTTCAACCATAGACTGAGCAGCAATAATGGTGTCGTCGCTGTTAGATCTGTTGATTCATCCAGTTTCTGTCAGATCATCCGGGTAACTAAATGATAAAATAAGGTAAAAAAGGGTCAACTGACATAAAAAATCATGTACTTTCTTTTGATCATAAAAACTGACATCCAATAACAGGTACTACAATAAAGATTAGTTTGTTAATTGTAGGTAACTTGTAATTGCCAGAGGTGGTTTATGTTACATACAATCAGAGTACCACAACATAGACATGATTTCTGTAACTGGTAATTACAATTTGGCATATCAACAGTAATATGGTGATCTTAAAATTTACCTGTAATATTTCTGAACATCACCACAAAGCAAGCAAAGAAGCCGATCAATTCTGCTATTTATCTTCCCCTTCAAAAATTGGTACTTCACTGTAAGGAAAAACCTGTACAAAAGATAAAGAACTTACAACATACTTTGTACAATTTTGTCATGATAATCATGTTATATTAATAATATACCATAATGAAATTTTAGAGCATACAATTAGCATTGTAATAGTTCACCTCTCTGCCTTATTGTTGGTTTCACTGTTATGATGATAGAATGTCCGACCAAAATTGGACCACAATTCTCCCAAACAAATCCACTGATTCTTGAGGTAAGTTGATACATGTGAACTACCTAATAATGTATTCAGCTCTTTGCATTTTGTCGCTGATACATTGTTAAACTCCTCTTCCTGTTAAAAACCACAAACAAAACAAAAAATCAATGTTAAGTTATGGCTACTCACATTTACACATTTAAAGGGATAGTTCACAACACTGCAAGTAATCCAAACTGTTATGGAAACATTTCTTTAAAATACAATGTATTAAAAAGCACAATAACATTCAAGATAACATTCAAGGTGTACAGCAACATTAAACAGAAAACAAAAACCTGACCAATCTAAGGAAAATCCACTGTATACAGTTTATATTTTAGGTTTTAATAATGGAGACAGATTTTTACTTCTGAAAAATAATTATGCTATATGATGAGTATTTAAAAAAAAATTACTGTTAAGCACGATTTCATTGATGCCATTGCTTGAATTACAGTATTTCTTTGCTCCACAGGCAAGTTCCCTCCATCTTTTTTAACTATCCATCTATGCACAGCCTACTCAAAAAAACAAAACATTTAAATTGCCAAACGGTTGTCATGATGAATGTTTTAAAAGATCTGTGATTTAAATCTTTCACAACTTTTTGTAAAATTTTGAATAAAGAAGTTTAGTCATACCTGAAGTACATGAAACCAGCAAAGAAGAACCTTCACTTTTGGAAAAACTTTTCTAATGGCATTGAGTTCCTTAAGGTCACGGTCAATCATTATTGATCTAAATGATGAGGAAACAAGCGATTTAGTAACATAAGCATGCAATATGTACGGCTAGTGTTTACAAAATCAGTATTGGTGTAAACGATTTGTTGTCTTTATTACTCAATAGTTGCATTTGTATATAAAACTACACCAAAAGTACACCAGCAAGCGTCTGCTTACTCTGCTTGCAAAATTTACAAGGTTATACGTTTTAGTTGTTACCTTGGAAGAAATCCAGGGTTGTGTATTGCAAGTTTTTCCAAGCAGATGGCAAGTATGTCAGCTGACTCTTGACTGATAATAAAGTAGGCAAATGGTACTGCTCTTCCAATACTGTTTGTCAAAAGAAGTGCATAAAATGCATAACCATATGATGTTATGGCTTTGTAAGTGGCATCCATAAATACCATAGGATGTGAATGTTCTCTTAGCAGTTGTTTTTGCCAAGGTGTCTGCACCACAATTATTAATGGTTGACCTTCACTCAAAGGCTGGTAGTAGCAAATGTTTTCCTGCAGCTCGGCTTTGACTAGTTTGTCCACACTAATGCAATCTTTTTTGTCAGGAAAACTGAGGCCATTGACGGTCTTCTTGATTAATCTTATATCCTTAGGTGTAACATAAAATCGCTGATTGAATTTGTCCACATGTCCATTGCGTTCTGCCCAGTCCACACATTTTAAAAGGGTTTCTGAAATAGACTTTCCTTGTTCAAGCCATATTTCAATAAAGGCTATAAGTTCAGGGTCAACTCGATTTTTTATACCTTCTGCTTTGATGCTCACATCATGTCCATTATGTTCTAGCATTCTGTTTACCACCGCACCGGTGAAGCTGCCAACTTTAATGATTTTAAAAGAAATGTAAGCATTGCAAGAATTAGCTCTTGTTTTTGTTGGTTCTCCTTTGCTTTTTCCACTAGGTTTAGCTGACCTTTCACTTGCGAAATAATGGTAGTCTTTATGAGTGGAAACAGAAGATTTGAAATTGGTGCTAGTTTCCTCTTCCAGTTTTCTAATGTATTCCTGCATGAAATCAGCCTCCTCCCCATAAAAAGAGATGACCTCCTGCATGATTCGGGCATCCTTTACTTTCTTTAAATTTCTTCGAACACCATCAAGCCAAATTTTCTCCATTGTCCTATTAAAGAAACAAAGATAAAAAAAATGAAAAAGCAAATCTAACATGTAAGTTTACATGTCATAAACACTGTGTACATAATATTAACTACTGAATCTATTGTGAACTCCAGCTCTCAGAACAGCACACAGTTCACTAAAAATAATGCAGATATAATTTATATCGAGAACTTCTGACCTGATAAATTGTTTTTTACTAGCAGTGGCAAAATGAAGCAAACTTTGTAATTTTAGTTCATTTAACTGTGTAGTTGACTACAGTTACACAGGTATGAATTATACTAAAGTCATGCCCTAAGAGCAGCGCGTAGTTCACTACAATTACAGAGATATGAATTATGTTAAACTCCTGCCCTAAGAGCAGCACGTAGTTCACTAGTTACAGATATGACTTATTCTAAACTCCTGCCCTAAGAGCAGCGTGTAGTTCACTAGTTACAGATATGAATTATATTAAACTCCTGCCCTAAGAGCAGCGCGTAGTTCACTACAGTTACACAGATATGAATTATACTAAACTCCTGCCCTAAGAGCAGCGCGTAGTTCACTAGTTACAGATCTGAATTATACTAAACTCCTGCCCTAAGAACAGCACGTAGTTCACTAGTTACAGATATGAATTATATTAAACTCCTGCCCTAAGAGCAGCGTGTAGTTCACTAGTTACAGATATGAATTATGTTAAACTCCTGCCCTAAGAGCAGCGTGTAGTTCACTAGTTACAGATATGAATTATACTAAACTCCTGCCCTAAGAGCAGCGCGTAGTTCACTACAGTTACACAGATATGAATTATACTAAACTCCTGCCCTAAGAGCAGCGTGTAGTTCACTAGTTACAGATATGACTTATGTTAAACTCCTGCCCTAAGAGCAGCGTGTAGTTCACTACAGTTAGATATGAATTATGTTAAACTCCTGCCCTAAGAGCAGCGCGTAGTTCACTAGTTACACAGATATGAATTATACTAAACTCCTGCCCTAAGAGCAGCGCGTAGTTCACTTGTTACAGATATGAATTATGTTAAACTCCTGCCCTAAGAGCAGCGTGTAGTTCACTACAGTTACAGATATGAATTATGTTAAACTCCTGCCCTAAGAGCAGCGTGTAGTTCACTAGTTACAGATATGAATTATACTAAACTCCTGCCCTAAGAGCAGCGTGTAGTTCACTAGTTACAGATATGAATTATACTAAACTCCTGCCCTAAGAGCAGCGTGTAGTTCACTAGTTACAGATATGAATTATACAAAACTCCTGCCCTAAGAGCAGCGTGTAGTTCACTACAGTTACACAGATATGAATTATACCAAACTCCTGCCCTAAGAGCAGCGCGTAGTTCACTAGTTACACAGATATGAATTATACTAAACTCCTGCCCTAAGAGCAGCGTGTAGTTCACTAGTTACAGATATGAATTATGTTAAACTCCTGCCCTAAGAGCAGCGTGTAGTTCACTACAGTTACAGATATGAATTATGTTAAACTCCTGCCCTAAGAACAGCACGTAGTTCACTAGTTACAGATATGAATTATGTTAAACTCCTGCCCTAAGAGCAGCGTGTAGTTCACTAGTTACAGATATGAATTATACTAAACTCCTGCCCTAAGAGCAGCGCGTAGTTCACTACAGTTACACAGATATGAATTATACTAAACTCCTGCCCTAAGAGCAGCGTGTAGTTCACTAGTTACAGATATGACTTATGTTAAACTCCTGCCCTAAGAGCAGCGTGTAGTTCACTACAGTTACAGATATGAATTATGTTAAACTCCTGCCCTAAGAGCAGCGCGTAGTTCACTAGTTACACAGATATGAATTATACTAAACTCCTGCCCTAAGAGCAGCGCGTAGTTCACTTGTTACAGATATGAATTATGTTAAACTCCTGCCCTAAGAGCAGCGTGTAGTTCACTACGGTTACAGATATGAATTATGTTAAACTCCTGCCCTAAGAGCAGCGTGTAGTTCACTAGTTACAGATATGAATTATACTAAACTCCTGCCCTAAGAGCAGCACGTAGTTCACTACAGTTACACAGATATGAATTATACTAAACTCCTGCCCTAAGAGCAGCACGTAGTTCACTACAGTTACACAGATCTGAATTATACTAAACTCCTGCCCTAAGAGCAGTGTGTAGTTCACTAGTTACAGATATGAATTATGTTAAACTCCTGCCCTAAGAGCAGCGTGTAGTTCACTAGTTACAGATATGAATTATGTTAAACTCCTGTCTCTTTTAACCGATTGTTGCGGATATTTAAAAAAAAGATCTGATGTCACATCTTTGTTTCATAGACAGAGGCATTGGAAAGAATAATTAGTTCTCTAAAGGTCGTTGACGTTACTCTTTAGGCGATCTTGCTTTGGTGCGGTTGACTGTTCAGCAGTCGAGTCGTGTAACGTTACGGAGAACATTTATCATAGACGTTATTAACAGTTTTTATGTAAACATACTGAATGTTTTTATCTTTTTATTCTAATCAATTTAAACATAAAATCACTTACCGTTCAATGAAAAAACCCCACGAAGTCTGTGAAGTGTGTAACGTATTATTATGGATGTTTCCCTCCACATTTCCAAGCACGTAAGCCCCGCCTCTGCTTCAAATTCATTGGTTGAATCTGTGAACCAATCATTTTCCTTTCTGCCCTCAGAACATTTTTGGGTAAGCAAAACTCCAATCTGCGATGATATGGTGCACCCAGAAGAAACCCACACAAACACTAAGAGAACATGCAGAAATCCTAACAGAAAATCCCAACTGATTCAGCCCATTCTAACCAGCAACCTTCTTGCTGTAAGGCAACAGTGTTAATGACTGAGCCATCGTGATGCCCTGTTTGTTCAGTCTGAAAGAGTCAATTCTTTTTTTGAAGCTGCTTTAAATTCTGTTATAATCCCTTTTGAGCTTATTTAAAGTTATCACCCTACATAATTGTGTATTACATGCGCGAGGCACTGCAAGGCCTACAGAATAAGTTTTTAGCAAGAAATCAAAATTTGAAAGGCAAGTTATTTTTTAAAACTATTAATATGATATGCCGTCTAGTTTGCGTCCTGGTTGTAGGTTGAAGAAACATCAGCCTAAACAATCTATTACAAATAAAATGAATTTAGGAAATGTTAGAGTTAAGAATTTTACATTTATTGCATTTTTACAGTTTTACAATTTAATGCCAGGCAGTAATTGATTAACATTTAAAACATACAGAAAAATGTACAATTATTACACAACATGATACGCATTCATTCATTCATTCATTTTCCTTCAGCTTAGTTCCTTATTTATTAGGGGTTGCCACAGTGGAATAAACTGTCATCCCCTTTATTTAGTTTTATACTTCCCTCTGAAAGAAATCTCCTACAAATTCACAAACATCTTTATAACTTCTAGAAATACTTTGAAACCCGACCATATCTAGTATGATATGGCAACTTTTGATCAGTTGGCTCTGCTGGAATTTTCTCTTCAGTATGCAATATGCATCTTTAGGCAAGCTATAAAGTCAGGACAATATTCTCTAAATATTCTACGTTTGTTTATAATATTGTTTGTTTTCTTTTTTGTTTCCAAAATCTACAGTATCAATATTACAGACACAAAGCACTCTCTATAACCATTTAAAATATTAAATTTTACCATAGAAGTGTGAAAAAGAAAGTTTAAAGCACTGCATTTTCTTACATTCTTGTGCTCATTGTATAACATGTGTAACAAAACAAAAAAAGACAACTAAAAAAAAAAAAAAATCAGGTATATTTAAAACAAGAATAATTTGCTGACACAATACAAATTTTACAATTATATGAACTACTAATTAATTGTCACTTTAAATCTGAATGCTTTGCCACTATTTTTTAAACCACTAGGTTTTACTTATTTGTCTGCAATAAGTTTTTGAACATGACATTTTATATATTTGAAGTACATGTTAAAATTAGCATGTTAATTATCTTTGTCTTGTTATTGAAAAGAAATAATGATCTTATAACATTTCTCTAATGTGACTGAAAATGTTGTTACTTCGGTTTTTATAAAACATTGTGAAAACGTTTTCTAAGAGAACCGTTTAATCTGGTGCCATTTCAATAATCTTACAATGTTTTATAAATGTTGCAGATGAAATGTGCTAGCTTTGTTCAAATGTCCTATTGCTAGAACAATCTTCAAAGAACATTCCACATCTCAATGATGTTCTTAAGATGTTTCTCTAATGTGACTGAGAATGTTCTTTGGTTTTATGAAACATTGTGAAAACGTTTAGGAGAACATTGTTTGATCTGGTCCCTTACCAACATTTTCAAAACATTGTGTGGTGAGACAAGGGATAAAACATGAGCAGACAGACAGATAAGGTTTAACAACCCGGAGGGTGATTTTTTACAGTGCCAGGTAAGGAGGTGAGGAAAGGGAAGCCGTGCAGGTAGGAGTCCTTTGGCTGGATATTGGGGAAAATCCTCTGGGCTGGTGAAGTGTTGGATCTTGGGTTGGAATCTGAGGTGCTGGTCTAGCCACGGCTATCTGCTGGGAAAACGGAGAAAGCATCAGCGCGTTTTCCTGGGAGAGATCAAGCCCAGTCTGTGTCTTCTCTTTCTCTGTTTATATGCTCCCTTCCTAATGAGCTGCAGGTGATCGGTGCTGATGAGGTGACAGGTGTTGGTAGTTTGGACTTGTGGCGACGCTGCATTGGCACACTCGACACATCCCCCCTTTTGCCTCTGCGAGCCCGAGATGACATTTCTTGGGGTTAGCTGTGAGCCCAGCCCATCGTAACTCTAAGAGCACCCTCCGCAGACGGGTAAGATGTTCTTCCCAACACATCGAGTGGACTACTACGTCATCAAGGTAGGCAGCGGCATAACTTTGGTGGGGTTGGAGCAATACGTCCATCATTCGTTGGAACGTTGCCGGTGCCCCATGCAGCCCAAAAGGGAAGGACCCGGTAATGACAGTGACTGCTAGGAGTGGTGAAGACGGTTTTCTCTTTTGCCCCTGGGGCTAGCGGAACTTGCCAGTAATTCTTGGTCAAGTCGAGGGTGGATATTGACCTGGCACTACAGAGTCTGTCAAGGAGTTCGTCCAACCCGAGGCATTGGGTACCCGTCGAAGCTGGATGTTTCATTTAGCTTCCGGAAGTCATTACAAAGGCGGAGGGTGGCATCCAGTTTTGAGACCATGGCAATGGGGCTGGACCATGGGCTCCGAGATGGCTCAATGACCCCCAACTTTAGCATCTTCTGTACCTCTTCCTCTATTGCCAGCCGTCGAGCTTCTGGAACCCGGTAGAGCCGCTGTTGCACGATGACTCCTGAGGTTGTTCTGATCTCATGCTGAATGACAGTGGAGCGCCCGGGATGCTCACTGAACACATCCTTAAACTGACTGACCAGGGTTTCAAGCTCCGTCTTCTGGGTGGCTGAGAGCGGTTCGCCTAGGTGTATAGTAGGATGTGGGCTGTCTGCGAAAGTAACCAGCTGGCTGGAAGGAGAGACCCAGCGCTTCAGTAAGTTGATATGGCATTACCCGTTCAATCCGCTGCCTCATGTCCCGTACATGCTCGATGAGGGAGCGCTGGGGTGCGGGCTCCTGTTCCCAGGCCTGTCGTGCCACATCCAGGAGGCCCCGAGGTTGTCGACCGAACAGCAACTCAAAGGGAGTGAACCCAGTAGAGGCTTGGGGCACCTCACGGATGACGAACAGTACGTACGGTATCATAAGGTCCCAGTCATGCCCATCCTCTGCCATGACCCTGCGGATCATCCATTTAAGGGTTTGGTTAAATCGCTCAACAAGCCCATCTGTCTGAGGGTGGTAAATGGATGTCTGCAGCTGTTTCACCTTCAGGAGGTGGCAGAGGTCTGCCATCAGCCGGGACATAAATGGAGTACCCTGGTCAGTCAGGATCTCTGAGAGGATGCCCACCCAGCTACAAAGCAGGAAGAGTTCTTTGGCAACAGCGTTTGAGGTGGCCTTGCGTAGGTGTATTGCCTCAGGGTATCGGGTGGCATAGTCCAGGATGACCAGGATGTGTTCGTGGCCTCGGGCAGATTTTGGCAGGGGCCCTATCAGGTCCAGACCAATGCGGTCGAAGGGTACCTCGATGGGTAACGGTATCAGCGGACTGGGGGGAGGACGCTGGGGAGCAGTTTTCTGGCACGTCGGGCATGCCTGGCAGTATCTCTTGACCTCACCATTTAGCCTAGGCCAGTGGAACCGGTCCCGAATGCGTTGTATCATGTTGGCTGCTCCTAAGTGACCAGCCATTGGATGAGTGTGGGCGAGCTCCAGGATGGTGATTTTACTTTTCGGTACCACCAGTAATGTCCTCCTCTCCCCCCGCCGCTCGGCAACACAGTACAGCAGACTATTCTGGATGATAAAGTGGGAGGGGGTGAGGTGCAGGGAGCCGGTCCTGGCATTCCACTACTCAAACTTGGGACAAGCAGTTTCTCAGAGAGTCATCTTTGTGCTGTGCTCGAAGAACCTCCCCTAGAGACCTGTTGGAACAAATCCATTAAGACAATAGAAGAACGACTTGAACACTCACCCCCTCTGTTGCTCTTGGTGGCCAGGAGAGCTGGTTGGCGGCCCCATTGAGTCCGAGCCCAGGGACAGTGGCGTGCCTGGCAAGGTGGTGCTTCTGGCAAAGACAACAACTCCTCAAACCCTGGCCAATCCTGGCCAAGCAAGAGGGGAACGGGGAGATCAGCTACAATGCCCACTTCCAGAGGCCATGCGCCGTTGCCAGCTGCAATCGTTACCCGCTGCGCATGTCGCCATGCACACAGGTTATGGGGATTGTGGCTTTACATCCTACTCGGGGCTTGATCAAACCTGGCTGTACCAGCGTCACTGAGCTTCCGGTATCCAATATGGCCATGATAGTTTTCCCCTCAAGCTTCACTCTGCATGACGGAGCACCTGATGGCAGGGTTCGATGAACGATGCAGCCAGCCAACCAGGCACGTGCAGTGGAATACACTGGTTCATTAGGCATGGGCTAATCCACCGGACTCGGGACCGCCGGTCTACTGACTGGCCGTGAGGTACCCTCCACCTGCCGCCACGGTGAATTCACCCTCCAGGAGGGAACGGCTGCTCTCTCGCTGATGTCCCGGGTCAGTGTGGCCTCTGCCAATTCCACTGCCTCCACTAGTGCTGCCAGACTCGCAGGGTTTTTCATGCTTATAGGCCCCCGGAGTAGTCTAGGGAGAGCGCGCAGCAACCTCTTAATGACGACTTTCTCAGCAACCTGGGTGGCGGTTGGGGATCCCCCGAGGAGCCACAAGCGGGCAAGCTTGCGGAGCGGAGCTGCCTGCGCCCGTACTGGGGCACCCTCCTCATACAGATCTGGCTTGAACTAATGCACGTTTTTTCCTGCACTGCCATGCAAATTGTCATGCATGGCCACGCAAGCTCCTGCAGTGGCTTTTTCCAGATTTTTTTAAACATTGCTGCGCTGCATACAATGACCACCAGGTGGCGCATGGAACAACATTCTGGGGTGCATTTCCCAAGCTCTTTGACCAACCATGGTCGCAGTTCCGTTGTTACATGGTTCGTCAATTTGCTTTGTCCCGAAACCATATTTAAATAAATAAATAAATTAATTAATTGATTAAAATAAAAAGAAAATCGTGAACACCATCGCAAACCTGTGTGGTTGGAACAGGGCCGGATTAACCAATGGGCCTTATGGGCACAGGCCCAGGGGCCCGTGCGCACTAGGGGCCCCTGCGAGTGGGGAGGAAAAAAGACAATTTCGGAGTGTCTTTTTAGGCTAATTGCAAATAGCGCACCTAGTTAGAATAAGCTATTCAGGGTTTACGTCTATCAATGCCTGATTGGTAGAGACAAAATGAGTTAAGAGCAGTATATCAGTACATCTCCTGTGGCGCGCCTTGTAAAGCGCACAGCATCATCTTTTGATGCGATTGATCATCAACTCGGTTCGAATCCATCATCAGCTGAACTACTTTTGTTCTCCCCATTACATATCAGACTGGAAATATATTTATTTTTAACAGGAATGAAAAACGTCTATGTACATTGTAAACAACAATGGGCCAAGAACGGACCCTTCAGGTACTGCATTATTGTTAGAACGCACAGATGAATTTAGAACATTGACCCTCACACATTGCTGTCTCCCACCCAAATAAGACCAAAACCACTGTAAGGCTTCTGCTGACATTTTGAACTCTGTTAATTTATTTAGTAAGATACTGTGATTAACCATGTCAAATGCTTTCTTTAGGTCCAGGAACACTGCCCCAACCACACTATCTTTATCCAGTGACCCTTATATTTTTTCAAGCAGATAACAATTTGCTATTTCTGTGGAATATTTCTTTCTTAAACCAAACTGCTGTGGATAAAGCAACTGTTTAGAGTGTAAATGCTCCATTGATTGTTCCGCAAAAATATTCTCCAGCATTTTATGTTATTAAAATGTAATTAAAAATAATAATAAATTTACAAAAAAAATATAAATTTCCCAAGAAAAAAATAGCACTTTCTGTTCAGATAAAATGGCAGCAGATCCAACACCCAAAGCCCCCCTCGCTGCACGTGCCTGCAGAACGATTTATTAATTTATTTAATAAAAAAATGGATGATTGCTATGTTTGTTTCATCCCTGGCTTTGCCACTTTCTGTACCTACACACATTCCTGAGGAGTTGTTAATTCGGCCATCAGCAGCACAGCATGAAGTACAATGTTCGTGAACAGGGAAGGGTGGGGTTGGGCTTAACACTCTCTGCTATGACTTGCAGCCCTTCACACTTGACCTACAAGTCCAGTTCGCACCAAACATGGTAACTACCAGATAAGGATGAAATGATGGTTCAAAAAATTTTTGTCGATAGCTTTTTACCACCATCAATGTTATTGTGTGAAATGATTTAAAAATTGCCCTATTATTTGAAATCGACGACTTTATGGTGCTTTGACGATTTGACTCAATTTCCAGGCAAATAATCCACATGCAAATTCTTACAATATAAAAAGTCTATTTTGGCTATTTTAATTAAAATTTATTTGCATGGAAGTTGCAATATTTAAAATATATATAGCCTACTCTTATACAAAAAGTTACATTGCATGCTATAATAGGCCTATGTCTATCGGGCTCCTGATGTTAATGTTTCCAGACGAACTTGAATTGAATCATTGCCCGACTGTTAGTGCGCAATAACCGTGTCTACGTGGAGAATATTCAAAATGTAGTTGTGTCACAGATATGGCAATATTTGATTACAAAGTTTATTTTAGTGTATTCTAGTTAATGTGTTAGTCGATGGAATATATAGTTTAATTTGTCCACTCGCGCTTGCTTTCTTTTTCTCGACGCCAGTCACTTCAGGACAGGTTGCAAAAAGTTCATACAGAGGACCAGGATGAGAGAGAAAGCTTTATTATGAAAAGTTTTGTGTAGGCTATGCTAAACAAGCATAGAAAAAAATACTCATTGGTTGTAGGCATGCACGATGGATGGACTAATGTTATAGGCTGTTTTAGGCTATAGTTTATAACCGATTGTGTAAAATATTGAATGAAGTATTTACAGCTGCAGGTCCGATTTTCTAACAAATATTATACTCCTTTAGTTAAAGCTTAGATCAATATCAAGATTTTATTCTTGTTTTGCCGTCTGTAAAATAGTTTTAATAAGAATACTGTACAAGCGCAAGTGCCGGGTGCTGGAAATCTTTGAAAATGTTTTAATTTTAATGTTGGCTATAGTCTATTTAAGGTTTGAAAAGTGCTTAGATTTTGGATAAAGGGCTTGGAAATGAATTGTGTCACTTTGATATTTTATCTTTATAAATAGTTATTTAATGAATAAAATAAAAAACACATATTTATGCTGTGAATGAAATGAAAACTCTGCTGTAGCCTTTGCATTTTGAGCAGTGGGAAAGACCAAATGCATGGAGGTTTTTCTGTAAAGCAATCTATTTGAGGTAGCCTAATATTTTTAATTGACGAAAAAAAAAGAAAAAAAACACGATTGGACAAACAGCCTATGCCGGTTCTTAAAAATGATTCGGTCAATGTTTTCGTTTTGCAATCTTAATTTGTCATTTAAGTGAAAAAGATCTAGAGCAGGATTTATTTTATTATTTTTGTTAGTTTATTATGTTTTTCTATGCTGCTGAAAAAAAAAACCACTGCAGGTGCGTAAAGATGCTCGTTCTGTATGCTGTTCGCATGTTAAATAACCTAAATCAGTATTTTAAAATGCAATATTTAATGTGTCAGACAAAATAGGCACGTCAATGTTTTTTTATTAAATAATATTTTTATATTAATCTGTTAACGGTTAATATTCGCTTAACCAGCAGTTGTTGGTTTGCAAAATGAATCGAAACCAGCATTCCTAGTTTGGCATAAATTGTATCTTAACTATTTGATCTATTATTTGACGGTCAGTTAGCCTACAAAATAAACAAGAAGTGCTTCAACACAAGGTGCTGCATCGCCAAAACACCAACATTATGCGCCAAGATTATGACAATATATTTTATGTTCTCTTTATTAAACATTTATTTCTGAAATGTTACTAAAGTGGTTTATAGTTAACTGAAATGTTTAGTTCTTGATATAACATATGGATGTTATGTAATGTAAGTTAATTGTAATGCAGCATCATAATGAACAAATATGCGCTAGTCATTGGCGTATATTAAAGGGAGTTCAAAAATGATCACATCCGTAACGCAAAATCGTGGTTGTTTAGAGCAAAGACCTAAGATGAGTTTGCGATCATAATTAGCATGGACATATTTAACCCCTTTTTTGAAAGCACGAAATGTGGTTAGATGATAATGAAATTTACCATTGGCAATTCTCATATTTCATGCCTAAACAAACCAATTTCCTTAAAAATTCAACCCATCATAACAATAAAATATAGACCTTAATGAGTAAATTTAAATTTAGGTTTTGTTGTTTTGGTCAAAAGTTTATTTTTTCATGATTTGGTTGACATTTTCATGGAATTGCTTTAAAAAATGTTCTGAAGCATATTTTTGATTGTAACAATAACATTGATTGATTGGTGCCAATGGTTAGGGGAACGAAGAGGGCATTAAACCCAACCCCCACCCTGCTATTCACAAACATTTCGCGTCCTCTGAACATTGACAAACCATTAGCCCACACCCCTGACTGATTCCTTAGCGAATAAAAACGGTCTGGCCACACGAAATGCCTGTCAAAATGACTTAAGATCAACAAGCTGCATTCCCAAGACATCAGAGTAATGCGCTCTGCTGGACATTCGATTCGTGAAATACATAGACATTTAAATTCCATTGGTGTACACGCTACACTGAGCACTATCAGACGACATTTCAAAGAGCGAACATCGCGGAAGCCTAATCCTCGCAAAATAAAAAAGTAAGTTATCCTCAGCATGGTGTTAAGTTTTAAATATGCATAATATGTCTACAATTTTTTAACAAATGTAACATTTTGCCTTTTTTCCAGACACATTATCGAATTAGTGGAGAAAATCACCCACCAGAATGATGAATTGGGATCAAGTAACGTTAAAAAAAGCTATGGGATGAGCACGGAGTGGAAATCAGCGAGCGATCTATTTGGAAAATAAGGCAAAAGCTTGGGTGGAAGTATGGAAAAACTCAGCATTGTCCTATGATCAGAGACAAAAATAAAGAAATACGTCTCCAACAAGCCCAAAAATGGATTGATGAGAAAGAGACATTTCACTATGTAATTTTTACAGATGAAACGACAGTGGCTTTGGATCGCTTTGCCACTATGTCCTTTCGTAAGAGTAGAAGACACGTGTCTAAACCAAAGCCAAAACATCCACTAAAAGTTTATGTTTGGGGAGCAATATCCAGAGAGGGTCCAGGACCGATTGCAATATTCGAGGGAATAATGGACTGGACTTTCTTCGAAAATGAAATTATAAAAGAAACTGCTGCTCCATACATTAAGAAAAACTTCGGGGTACATCACCGTTTTTTTCAGGACAATGATCCAAAACACACTGCTGCAAGCAAGGTCATTTTTTCTGAGGGTATAAACTGGATTAAAACTCCCGCTGAGTCCCCGGACATGAATCCGATTGAGATGGTGTGGCATGCTCTCAAAAATTATATTCGGAAAGTAGCAAAACCAACAACAAAGTCTGACTTAGTTGCTGCCATAAATAAATTCTTAATACAATTTGTGCCCCCTTCTCTCCGCACACCTCGTTGAGAACCACCGAACTACATTAAAGAGAATCGCTTTACTTACAGTGAATGAAATACCCCTTGAGTTCGAGGTTAACTAGGCAGCCGCACACTTGACCCGTGTGAGATCAAATCAAAGATATTCTATAGTCTTGAGAACCACCGAACTACATTAAAGAGAATCGCTTTACTTACAGTGAATAAAATACCCCTTGAGTTCGAGGTTAACTAGGCAGCCGCACACTTGACCCGTGTGAGATCAAATCAAAGATATTCTATAGTCTTTGGGTGAGATGAAGGGGAGACTTTTCACGTCTCCCTTCTTTTTCACGCATGTAAAACTCCGTTTTCAAATTTATCCGGACCAGTGTAAACGTAGCCTCAGTGGTTTTTAACAACGGGGAGATCGGAGGGTGTGCGACTGTTGTTTTCAAGAGCCAAATGGCCAATAAAGATTCACAAACTATTAGTAATAATAAAACTAAACTTTGTTTGATGGTTGTATACCAAGCCAGTTTCGAACCGGTGACCTATTGGTTGAGAGGCAGATGCTCTACCAAGGACGCCATTGAGCTGCGCTAATCACCGCGCATTTGGCATAATTTGATTAACGATATGAAAACATATTAAAAGACTTGAACTGTCATGGCTGAGAACCAGATGGAAAGGAGTCCCACACCGGCCCTGATTTTTACTGTAATATATGCATACCATATATATATATATATATATATATATATATATATATATATATATATGAAGTAGTGTTCTAGGTTATAACGATGCATAAAGAATGCTCCGGCTTCAATACAGTGCGTTACAGTACACGACTGCCCCCTACTGTTCATGTCATTGTTTGCTAGACCATCTTTCCGTGCTACTGCACCATATGTCGTGGCCATGCAAGATCACTTTGTTTCATTCGCGCGTTAGTTCATGCCAGATCTGTAAGCCCATGTAGCGAACTGTTGCGCTGCTCTCACCGGATAGAATCTAATGAGAAGTACGCCCGCTGTGACTCCCCAGTTAAGAAGGGGGCCAGGATTTGAGCCCATTCTGATTTGGGCCACTCTTCTCTCTTTGCAATGACTTCAAACGTATGCAGATACGCATGGCTCCGGGAGTGGGAAGTGTTAAGCCATCTGGAACAGGCGCTCTTCCAGTTTCTGCTGTCTGACGGCGAACTGTTCGGTAAACAGCTGTTGTCGTGTGGTTATCTCAGAGAGGCGGCGCACGATATCCTCCATTTTCTCACAGAGGGGTGTATTCCTCCACACCATTCAGGATCCTGAGTAATGAGAGGAAGCAGCCACTCGCGTAAAAAAATAAAAATAAAATAATAATAATAATAATAATAATAATAGTTACCAGTTGTGGGGTTTTATCCACTAAATCTGCCTGCATTCTCCACCAGTTGTGGCGAGATGAGGGCTAAAACAGGAGCAGACAGCAGATAAAGTTTAACAACCCGGAGGGTGATTTATTTACTGTGCCTGGTAAGGAGGTGAGAAAAGGGAAGCCGTGCAGGTAGGAGTCCTTTGGCTTGATATTGGGGAAAATTCTCTGGGCTGGTGAAGTGTTGGATCTTGGGTAGGAATCTGAGGTGCTGGTCTAGCCACTGCCATCTGCTGGGAAAACGGAGAAAGAAGCATTAGCGTGTCTTCCTTGGAAAGATCAAGCCCAGTCTGTGTCTTCTCTTTCTCTGTTTATATGCTCCCTTCCTAATGAGCTGCAGGTGATCAGTGCTGATGAGGTGAGGTAGTTTGGACTTGTGGTGATGCTGCATTGGCACACTCGCCACAATTGCTAGAATGTTCTTGTTCATTAATTTGGGAAAAACATGTTTTGAATTTTCATTGGATATTACATTAAAATGTTTTCTTTAAAACATTAACACAGCCTGTATGGAATGTTAGCCAAAGCTGAGAGAATGTTCCCTTTCTAGCTGGGCTGGCATAGATTTAAGTTAACACAAGTTAACAACAAGTTCTCCAGATGTAGAAATGGTTATTTAACAGAAAGCAGATGTCGATGATTTCTCCTGTATTCTTTGCATACTCCATTCCATATCGTACTCCACAATATACAATCTGGGCTTAGCAAGACTGGTTCTAACAACTCTTTCTTTTTGTTGTTTCCTCACTGTTTTTTTATTCATGTAGTGAGGAGAGTGGCTTGCTCCTTTTATCGTAGATCTTTTGCATTTGTCATTTTTTTGGAAAGTTGGGCTTTTACTTTCACTGTGTCCTTGACCTTGCCTTCAGCATCTGCTTGCTGATTGGCATGTTGGTACCAAGCGTGCCACATGCTTGCTTTTAAGTGAAGGTCCCAGCCGTTAGATTGCCCCCTGGGGGCTGGCTGCAGTACAAGTCATAAAGCCCGCCTCCTCCGTGTTAATTAACGAGACTCGAGCCCAAATAAAAAAATAATTACACTTGCAATAAAATGTCCTGAAAGATGGTTTTGGTCAATAAAGGCAGCGGTTCTCAAACTGGGGGGTCATGACCCCTACAGGGGTCGCAGAATAATTTCAAGGGGTCGCGAGAGTGATTTAAAAATTGTGTAATTTTCAGTTATTATAATAAATATTTTTCAGTATTACAAATGAAAGCTAACACATTCAGCTGACACACAAAGCTGACACATTCAGGCAGAATGCATCTTTGTACTTGAAACGCAGCGCTCAGGAACAGTTTAAAACTTGTCATGTCAACTTGCTGCAGTAAACAAAGCCTTCAACGGCTTGCCCTGCCTTCGCGCCCTTCTTATTGGTCCACTGCTATAAGAACTGAACACAAATCATTGGTTAAAATCAGCTGTCAGTCACTCAGTCAACGCCTCCTGTCTTCAGATGACAGGAGCTACAACCGCGAAAATGTAAAGCTCTGAAGATGAGAATGAAAACAACAGACAGATTTTGTCACATCTGATTACTGATCATGTTGTGAATGTTAATCCACCATCTACACTTATTGAAGAGTGGATAAAAGACTTCCATTGGCTATGTCCGCTATGAAAATAACTAAAGCATTCACTGTAAAGTCTTTGGGACGGAATTTTCAGGTAACTGTTGGCCACATCTACACATTTTAAGCATGAGAGATTCTGTTTAATCTAAGATTAAACTAATATTGCAGCTCATTAAAAGACCGGTTTTCTATTAAAATGACGTATGCAAATAATAAGGTATATGTCAAAAGCAGCCGTGCAATATCAGACACCAGGCGTGAGAACACAGCACAGATATCGTTAACAGATTCATTAATGAATTCATGTCAAGCAGTGCGTGCAGGGCCGGTGAACGATCCGTCCGTGATATCTTTTGGTCACTCAATTATGTTATAAAAATGTATTTTCTTGTGATAACGGGATTTCATTGATATTTTCCTCACGCATGCATATATATATTTTTTTGCTTGTTAGTTTTGATTAGTGTTGATTTCAAATGCAATGAATCTGTTTATAAAACTTGTAGTAAGTAACATAACGATAAATGGTGGTGCGCCTACATTTTTAAAGGAGCACCAGTACTACCAAGCAAAAATGTTAATTTCGAGCCCTGTAATGTATAGAAAATATAGTTAAAATATTGTGAACAGCTTAAAAACAGCTATTTTTATTCTTTGTATATGCTTTGGTAGTGGGGGGTCGCGAGTTCTTGACGATCTTACATTGGGGTCGCTGGTTTAAACGTTTGAGAACCACTGAATTAAGGCACTGGCTATCGTGCTGATAGAAGTGCAGATCTTCATTTTTGTGAAGAATATGTTTTAGCCAGTAATTTAATGCTATAAAAACAGGGCGTGTCCTCGTGATTGACACTTGTGATAGACAGTTACTCAAAGCAGACCGTCGTCTGAGCTTTAGGAGATTGAAGGTTCAATGTTCGATTTCAGTGTTATTTTACCATGATAAAATGATAAAATTCAGCAGTAAACTATACTTTCTGACCTATAGGATATGATGGAACACTGTTTATTCTGTAAGGTCAGGGCTTTATCGGGCTTTATTGGTTTTCTGATACATACCTAGCCATGACGGGGAAAATACAGGTGATCGCTATCCACCAGTAATTCTCTTTATGGGTCTGAAATAATTACGAAGACAAAACTAATGTTAGCCGATCTCCACATCTGTGATATTTTGAGTTGTGGCATGTTATTGAGTTAATCTACTGAATATGCTGTTATAAAACATCAATGTTCTAGAATCTGAACCTTATATAACAAATTAAGCTGTAAATGTTGTATATTATAATGCTGTATATTATTTATATACATATACATAATTTACCGTTGGATTTTTATTTGAAAACTCCTAATAAACATTAAAATGAATGTAAATTCTTCTTTGCCAGATATAATTAAGGCATTAAAAAAAACCAACTGAAAACGGAGCCAAAAAATTATAAACAATATACAAGCGATGTTGCAGCAGCTGACAGACATCAGTTGATGTAATTATACTGCTAAGTTTTTTGTACAAACTGCTAAGGATTATTTTGTGCAAGGTTAGGATGTGTAAATATCCTGTTGATATTTAGAAATCTTGCTGTATTTATCTTTTAAACGCACAATTTTTCCCACATGGTAAATCGTTATCTATGGTTTGTATATTTTTGGTCCTGTTGATTGCAAATTAAATATAAAAACCTTTCTAAAAATGTATGTGTTGTTTATATGTTATTGTTCATATTTTACAAGTGATATTTCTACCCCTGTGAAGATAACAAATACCAACAACCCTGTTATAAGAGAACTATTTTTTTTTTTTTGCTAATGGCTTAGCATAACTTAGGCTAGAGTGTATGAAAGATTGTTTATTTTGCAGTCCAACATATATTCTTTTTATTAAATTATAACAGCTTACATCACATAGTTTTTTAATAAATCATATATTGTTACAAGTTTCTAAATGTATATGCTTATATTTGTATTAACGAGCCTTTGTTATATTACGGGCGGTCAAATGAGAAGTTCAGGGGCGTGGTTGATTTGACGTTCAAACGTTTGGTTGCAAGCTTGATTCTGCAGTTCCGCCTCTGGCCTCATCAGGTAGTCCCTTCTGCACATGTCCAGGCTCCAATTTCCAATAGTATGATCCTGCACAACTGGAGTGGCTGCACTTTCAGGACCTTATTTTTAGGTTCGCATCTTTGGGACCCTGTTTTTTGTGACATCGCCACCTACTGGATTCAATGACATTGTGAAACTGCATTTCTAGGACCGCATTTTTTTCCGGTAGCGCCACCTATTGGATTGGATGACACGGTGAACTGCATTTCTAGGACCATATTTTTGTAACAACGCCACCTACCGAATTTAATTATATAGCTAAAACTCCACTTTCAGGAATGAATTCCCAGCGCCACCTACCTGATTGGATGATATAGCGGAGAGTTTCAGGAACTTTTTTTTCCAATTGTGCTTTTTGATGTAAAACGTACCAGAAGTTAAAGTGCGAAACACCTGCTGTGAGTAACAATTTTAATTTAAAACAAATGAATTTACAGATAATATAGAAATTTAAAATGTTTCTTAACTTTACACAACTGAAAAAGTTGAGTGCCTTAAAAGACTTACATTTCTTGAAAAATACTGTATATTGATGAATCCCCTTGGATTAAACTAATTAGCTCAGTATCAGGACAAATACATTAAAATCAAATGTAATCAGCATATGCAGTTACTAATTTTAAACCAGGTTGTAAAGGATGTAGAGAGACACATGACAGATTAATTCAAGAATGTACATTTATTTAAACATCCACACACAACAGCCACAACAGCACAAAAAGCAGCATACCTTTAGCTTCTGTGATTGAGAGAGAATATATATATATATATATATATATATTTATATATAGTCGCAGGTGAGAGATTACACGGACACAGAGAGGCAATAAAAAATCCCCGTAGGGGTGTTTATTCAGAGAGTAGAGCAGGGAAAAGGTGCGTGGGGATGTGCAGGGCGGTGAGTTCCGTGTCCAAAGGGGTCCGGTGAGCTCGTGCAGTGACGTGCCGGTCAGGGTGCCCAGTGGAAGAGGGAGACATCAGCGTGGTTCCTGATGTCATCCTAGTCATGCTCTCCTTGTCGATGTCGACGGTGTCTGTTAAATACCCCTCTTCCAATGGGCCGCAGCTGTCCCTGATCAGCACGTCATGGGTCGTGATTACGGTGAGGGAGACGTTTCCATGGCGACGCTGAAGCCACACTGGCAGGTCTGCCACAATATATATATATATATATATATATATATATATATATATATATATATATATATAATGGAAAACAGCACATGAAATTTTTCAAAAGTGTTACAGAGGTGCCATACCCTTCTATTTTGAAGCGTTCCATCAGAAGAAGACACCACCACTTTCGAATTAAAGGCATGTCCATCTGAAAGATGCGTCAAAGTGATGGGGAAAATCTTTAATTCATGATGCATAAATTTTCTTCAAGATGAAGAGTATGTAAACAAACATTTAAAGTGAGAAATTTCTTCTAACATTTTCTCTAAATCAGGGCTGTCCAAACTTAGTCCTGGAGGGCCAGTGTCATGCAATTTTTTGTTCCAACCATAATCAAACACGCCTGGGCGATCTAATCAAGCTCTTGCTAGGCTTTCTAGAAACATCTTTACAGGTGTGTTGAGGCAAGTTGAGGAGCTAAAATCTGCAGGACACCGGACCTCCAGGACTGTTTGTACAGCGCTGCTTTAAATAAACTTACCTCCTGGAATTCAATTGCCACACCAATCGCAGAGCAAAGGGTATACTGCAATAGAAAAGATGGAAAAGCTTTTATTCACAGTGTTAACAAAGGCTTGTTTATACTAAGTTAAAAACCTTAGACCTCACCATAAGCATAAAAACCCCACATTCCTTATCACAGCTCTGGCGTGGCAAGCACTAAAGGTAGCAAAAAAAGATACAGATGAAAGCCACTGTCTATCTCTTGTAGTAATATTTGTTTGAAATAGCCATTTGTTTAGTCACAGCAACATCATGCCCAGTCTTCTCAGTCCATTTTCCAGGATCAATTTGTTGTGCAAGATTTCTACAAAAAAAGAAAAGTATAAGAACGCAGGCTGAGAATATCAGTACAGCCTATAGGAACGTAGGCAAAATATACAGTACCAGTACAGCCTATAGGAACGTAGGCAAAATATATCAGTACAGCCTGTGTACTGTATCATACAGCATGTGGCACATCTCTTCAATTCAGGCAAGGATTTCCCTTGTTGGATCATTATATGCATCTTGAAAAAGAGAGAGCCTAATAGTTAGTGTTTTTAGTATTTAAATAACTGCATACTATAAATAATTTCTTAAGAGTTAACAAATAGTTAGTTCATCATTTGCTAAGCATTGAATCTACATTAACAGACATTAGTAAGTAGTTTAAATACAGCTACAGATGCTGTATTCATTTTTTATAATGTGATTCTTTTTTCAATAATGAAGTATTGCATTATTTACATACTGGTTATTTAAGAGTAATTGGTGCTTAAGTGATTAATGAACATGTATACATCTTTTTTTTTCAGGCATAGAGTAATAGTTACTCTGTAAATTAATAAATCTGGTATTAGCTCAACTTCCTAGTTTTGTGACCTAATCTAAAATGTGGAATATTTATGATTTGTAGATCTTTTATAAATGACAAGGCTCAGTATCAAATGAAAAATAAATCTTTGCTATTTTTAAGTAAAAATAAAATTACATTTTAAAAATTAAATTTGATAAAACATCATAATATCACTATTTCGCAATATGATAAAACATTTTTAATGTTATGCTGTGGTTTAAACTGTACAGTAATTTTATCTTTATATTGCAAAGATTTGTTTTTTATTTGATTTTGTAAAGTTTTATTTTTTATGGTTTAGTTTTAATAACTGTCATTCATTTGCTTAAATAATACTTAATTTTGTAATGAAACAAAAATAATTAAATGAAACAAATAATTAACAAATACAAAAAAAAAAACAAGCAAGCACATCATAGAGGTGCTATTAATTCAAGAATAAAGCTAGCATTTGTAACTGTATTTATAAACTGCTTAACTATGTCTATTAATGTAGATTTAATGCTAAGCAAATAATAAAATAATAAATTAACCATTTATACTTGGCTAATGTGATAAAACAATGAGTAGAAGATGTTTTCACACTATTACAGAAAAAAATATAGGTAAATCTAAAACATCTCACACGTTAACGTACTTTTTATAATGATTAGCCGTTAAGTCAACACGCCATTAAATCAACAGTTTCATTAAACCATGGCCACGAATTGAGAACGTCGTAATATTTAATACTATTAGAAAATGAATTCCCAATTCGTGGGAATAATTGATTCATAGTTAGCAGCTCTCATTTTAGCTGTGTAAACTTCTCCACACTTATTATTATTAGATTTACTTCTTCTTCTGGAAAAATATCGTCGCATATCATAACATAACTTTTGACAATTTTTGTCCCAGACCCTTCAAACTGGGGTAAAATCTGCGGGCATTTTTGCATAAACTTTGCACAGTATAAAACAGTAACAGTACTAAATAATCACCTACTTTTACTGTTTAAAATAAAACCTAATAGAAAATGGGTACTCACATTATTCTTGCCATCCATGTCGTCCATCTTATTAGAGCGTCTATGATCCATTCCGGCAGGTGGCGATGTCACAAAAAACTAGGGTCCCAAAGATGCGATCCTAAAAATACGGCCCTGAAAGTGCAGCCACTCCAGTTATGCAGTATCACCCTCCTCCCAATTTTAGCAGTCTTTTGAGAGTTTGTGCCCATCATGAGGTGTTATACCTTCAAAGCATTTAATGGGAAAAGGCGCTGTCGCATTATCCATGTTTTTTACAGTCATTGGTTGGTACATGTTACCCTGGACATCAGTCTCTGTGTGGTGAGCCCAATATCTTTTCCCAAGAAATGTTGCGGATGTTTAGCAAATTCAAATAAAGGTCTGTCCCATCCTTCTTAGTAGTTTCAAGATGGCTCTTTAAACTGTGGACAGCTCTTTCTGCGAGACCAGTCACCTGAGGATATTCAGGACTACTAGTGATGTGACAAAAGTCCCATGAACTTGTAAAGTCTCTAATAAGCTGGCTTGTGAACTGTGTGCTATTACTGATGACAGTTGGATTAGAACACTTTCTCTTGGCCAGCCGTGCTTGATGGTGAACTTGCAGAGAGCCGTCTTTTTCAGTGTGTTCTCTGAGCTCTTGTAGCCAGTTGACTGAAATCATTTGGACAGCCATCACCTCAAATTGGACTTGTGCAGCTTCAGTATCATGTGCTGGAGTCATGCTGGAGCAGTTTGTAGTTGATGGGTTGATGGTCTGTTTCCACCAAAACCGGTTTCACATAGATATAATCACAGAACTTTTGACAGGCGAAGACCACAGCCAAAGTCTCTCATTTATGAGTTTTAATTCAAGGTGAAGTTATCAACTCATTTTATTTTGTATCAGGTAAAAAGGACTGTAAACATAGAGATAAAAAAAATGAACATACTCAAATTGTTAAGAAAAAATGGCAGAGCTGTGAGATGAAAACTATTAATTCTGAGGGGAAAAAGGTACATCCAATAGCTCAGAATCCCAAGAATAATTGTGAGATGTAAACTCAGAAATTCTAGGGAAACAGCACTGCAAGACACAATCAAAATGTAATCTACAAATGCCAAGAAAAAAATTTAATAATTTTGAGATTATGTGAAAGTTAAAAACTGTAAGATGTCAACTCAGTTTTCTCAGTTTCCTAAAGAAAATAAAAAAGTAAAAGATTTTTTCTTCTCCAAAAAAAAAAATAAAATAAATGAATAAATAAAAAATGCAGAAGTGTGAGATGTCAACAAATGATAAAAAAAGAAAATATGTGAAAATGTCAAAAAGCGAACCCAAATGTACACAATCATCCACTAGAATACGCTAAAAATACATAACAAACTGTTAAAAATACAAGCATCACATCTGCAAACAACTACATTGTCTTATAATGTTAGTTAAAAATAAAATAAAAATTTAACACCACAGTCTAAAAGGGGTTGCTGACAATTACACTGTAAAAAAAAATCTGTAAAAATACAGGGAAAACTATCGTATAATTGTGAAGGAACTTTCCGTATTTTCATTTTACAGCAATTTTACCCGTATTTTCAGTTATGCACTGCATTGCAGAAGCAAGAATCTCGGCAGGAACAGCGTGAGAAGCCGAGAAAACATACACATGGAGTCCTGCTTTTTGCTGTTCACAACATCACCACATTCTTCCAAGACTGAAAGAATTTTTGATTTATGCTATTCTCTTTAATAATAATAATCGATAATAGTCTTGTTCCCTAAGTCTAGCTATACTGTTTTTTTCATTCTGAAATGTTTTACTTATGAGGTAATTTTTACATTTTTATTAAAAAATATTTCATTTGACTATCAAGGAGATCAGAGGCTGCTTTAGTTGAGCTCTTGAACCTTTACTCTTCTATCTAAGAATTAGTCTGGCTGTTATGTCTGTGTTTCTAAAATTCATTTATTATAGCAAAAAAAGCAATGAGAAACTACTGTGTGAATTTAATTAAAACATACCTAATTTCTAGTATTATGTAAGTTATGCAAAAGAAAATAATTATGTTTAAATTATTTGGGATATGTTACAGCTTGCCATGGCGGTTCAACACACAATTATCAAGGGATTAATAAGAAATTAAAACTTAATTAGTTTCATGCACAAACCTTTGAGATCTTCAGCTGAACGTTGTGACACGCAAACATCAAGACTCAGGATATGAACTTCAGCCATGGTTGCTAAAAAAAAAAAAGCTGCTTCATTCATGCTGCATTGCATGGTGGGTGCCAGCATAAGTGCAACATGAATATATTATGCAGCTTAAAGTTCTTACAATCTCTTTCTTTTCCTTTATTTTATGTTGTTTTTGAGAGGTAATATTTCAGTTGATTGTTTTGTTCTGGATTGTTTTTTCTTTGATTTTTATTTTTTGTTTGTCATCATTATTGAGATTCAGAGACTAATTGTGTGTGTGTGCGCGTGCGACACGCGCGTCTGCGCACGCGTATGTTCTGCTGTAGATCAAACATTCTCTTTGTGAATAATGTATTTACACCTGATAACTGGTCATTTCAAATCAAAATTGCCAGTACATTATTCTGTTTCTTTACAGAAGCTTTACAGAACTTTCCGTTTATTAAAAGAAGAAAGCTCTGTAAAAAATAAAAAAAAACTGAATTTGCTAGTAATTTTCTGCCAGTACATTTTTTGTTTTGTTTATGGATTTTTATTTATTTATTTTTTTTTTGCAGTGTAGGTGTGTATGAGTTTTGTTAGTTTTTTTCCATTGCATTGTCACTGCTTATAGAACCAAATATTTGACACAAAACACACACCCACATATATAAATGTTTCATAGCAGACTGACAGCAAGATATGTGTGGCTTTCAACATCCTCTCATTAGCCTCAGAAAATCTTTAAATATATTTGTTGAGCACAGTTTGCAGGTCCTGTGTGACTCATGCAACTAAACACCAACCTGTTTGCAGTTTAAAGACTGGGTGGAAACAAACAATGCTTCTTTTTTTTCCATTCAGCAGGCCGGAAGAATGTGACACTGTAAATGAGGCTAAAGGGCAGAAGTTGTCAGACGATGTGTTTGTAGTCAGAGCATGTGTCAGGCCCACTGGCCATTCATAAGTCATCACTTTTTATTTGTTAGGGCGGTCCTTGCAGGGCAGCTGGTCACAGGATACAACACAGACTTGATCTGGAGGCCAAATGCTCAAACAAATACCGTTTTTTTGTTTGTTTTTTATATTATGATTAAGGTCCTACTGACATCAAACCTGGGTGTTTTTAGCTATAACTTTTATAAATTAATAAACCGTCAGTAATATGTTTTATTATTATTTTCAAAAGAAAAAAATAAATAGTATACATTAGCAGCAAATTAATTAGCAAACAGTTCAGCTTATTAAAATTAATAGCTGTTATAATGAAATAGATTCAAGCTATCAAATCTCATTAGCCGTTTCTTCAATTATAACTTACACATTCTGATTAAAGTGCAACTATTGAATCTCTTATTTACTTAGATTTTTTTTTCGTTTGATTACACATATAACAGATGTCACTTTAAAAATGCACTCATCGAACGTTAAAATGAAAGCTTTCGATTGCTTTTATAACTTTTTATGCTCATTTAGGACAAAATTAGATGTGTTTGAAAAAAAAAAAACCCACCAAGATCGACATCTTTACATTTTGTAATTATGTGTATATGTCTTTTTAAACACAACCCAAAACCTAGACTCCGCTTCAAATTGCGTGTACAGAATCCGTTTGGGAAACAGCGTCTCTTCATCACTATGGAGAGCGTCAGTTGATAATCACGCACCACTATATGACTGTTTTGAGGATTGCAAATGAAGGGGAGTTTTATATTTATTTCAAAGTGTTTTCATGCCTAAACATAGCGAAAGCACAGAACAGACTCACATTTAAGAGCAAGGGCAGCCCCTGGTGATTCGGCGATATGGGTTGCGTATAGGGATGATAAGCTCTTTAATGTTTATTTGCCAGCCTTCAGAGAAAGACTAAAAATACAAGAGAAATATGGGAAAATATCTTTACAGCATGATAGATGGATAGAACTGTAAAATACGGGAGAATCCAAGGAAAAACGGGAGGGTTAACAGGTATGGTGTGTGTGTGTGTGTGTGTGTGTGTGTGTGTGTGTGTGTGTGTGTGTGTGTGTGTGTGTGAGCACACTGGTTTGGTGGTTTACAAAGACATACCTTTGTATAATGACATGAGTATGACCTAGGTATTAAAACATTATGGTGGTTAATGAGGATGGCTTATGTTCTTGTAATTCAAAATGCTTAATGGCATCAATATGCCATTCAAAATTTGATACAAGTTTGCTCTGAGGGTTGGGTTCAGGGATAGGGCTATATAATATGTTTTTTTTAACTGTATAATAAAAATATGAAATTTTATAAAATAAAAATTACTGTATAATTTTAAATATAAGATTACTCTTAATGAGTGTCATTATGTGTCAAGAGGTATCCATTGAAATACCTCTTATTTCAATGGATGGCTTTTACACCTTTCCCAAGTTGAAGGACTTTATGCACTTTTCAGTTGCATTTTCAAACTGTTCCAACACTTTACAACCGCATTAAATTAAATGTTTGCATGCACATACTTCTCATCAAATTATATAAGATGATTTTGTTATAATATTCTATAGTATAGCATAGCACAAAAAATAGTATAGTATTCTATTCTAAAAATGTTAATGCTAATCCAAACCAATTATCAACACTGAAATGCTGTCTCTCTTAAATGTCATTTATTCACATCCTCAATGTCATATTTAAACGGAGATGTATAAAGTACTAGAGACCCAGACTTAAGTAGAAGTTGAAGTGCTCTTTAAGCACCATACTGGAAGTGGAAGTACTAAAGTATTCAACATTTTTTGTACTTAAGTATTGCAAGTAGTTTATTTCAAAATTTACTACACAAATACTGAAAGTAAAAGTACAATTATTGTGTTATGTACTTATTTAAAAAAGCAGTCAAAAGACATATTGTTTTGTTTATTTTAAATATCTTTTTTGGGGCACGTGATTAAGCAGAACGAAAAGAAACATGGCTTACGATTTATATGAACTAGGACAACGCTTTCCTCTCGCGCTTAAACCACAGATCGGACAGATTATAATAGCTTTAACACACACCTTTCAAAGTTGTGTGTCACAAAAACATTCCATAATCCACTCAAAACGCTATTGAAACCCATTTTCAGATCGCAAAACACAGTTGTAAACACTGTAAACGGAAGTACTAAACATTCTACCGGAAGACGTTGGTCGCAATGGCGCCTTCCATGCAGTAGCCAAGAAAAAGGTCTATAATTGTAACGAGTAGGGTTGTGAATCTACACTGGTCTCTTGGTTTGGTTATGATTATCATGCCATCGATTCGGTTCAATTCGATATCTCGATGCATCTTGGTGCATTGACGATGCTTTCCATACATAATTAGATTTTTTTCTTCACAACACAAGAATTTTTTATTAAAATCTATAACTGTATTTATATTTATATATTATTTGTAATACAATTTTGTTCTTTAACACAGCAGTAAGATATATAAACTGTACCCTTAATTTGACCTGCTCAAAAAAAAACTCTTTCTGAATGTCTCAAACAAAACTCCAATGCATGCACAGAAGACAGCATGAGCATTTATAGCAAATAAACTAATGTAAATATTATCCCGCTTGATTTTTGAGCACTGACAGGTGAGGTCCTACACTGATTGGGTATTGTCTTTACCTGCTCAACAGAAAGGGCTGCGATTGGCTTTAGAAATAAAAGTGCTGTACACCGATGGTGGGAAGAACAGCTGCGGTTACAGTCTACATGCGCATAATACGCGGTTATCACTGGTAATCCATACTAGACAAAGTGGAGAAAACTCACACCACAGGCACACTTGTGTCAGGATCCACAAGTATGTTACTTCACAAACACACCAGCAGGTCAAATGTCTGAGAGAGAGAGAGGTAAAGATGGAGTTTTACAGCATTTATCCTTAGCAGTAAAATAGAGACTTGTGTGCTGTGCCACCTTCATTGTCAATGAAAGACTGTCCAGCAAACTCACAAGCATTTGAATTGTGCTCAGTTATTTACCTTTTAAGTGGTAAGAGAGCGTTATTTACTTGCCCTCGCCTCAATCGCCATAGTATTCTACTGCAACATTGCGCATAGGAGATAAATGATGTCAGTACGTAATAACTGGTTATGATCTATTACTGAACCGATATCAATAATTTTGACACCCTATCTGAGCACATAAAAATTTGATCACCCTATCTGATCACCCTAATTTTGAGCACATAAAAAATCTATCGGAGTAAAAGTATTAAACTCATTGAAACTGTACTGAAGTAAAAGTGGAAGTAGGAGAAAAAAACAATACTCCAGTAGAGTACAAATACAGCCTCTTAGTACTTAAAGAGCCCATATTATGGGTTTTTGAAAATGCCCTTCCATGTAGTGTGTAACACAGCTCTAAGTGAAGTGAAATATCCAGCTAAGGCTTAAATCTGTAAGTGTACAGTGTTTAAAACTGTTGATTCATCTATAAAAGAGTCGACTCATAGTGCTTCAAACGAGTCGTCTTGATAACGAGTCATTAGGTGTTTCGCGATGACGCAGCTACGAAACACAAGTCTCACACACACACAGAGACACAAACAGACACCGGTCGAATGAAGTCACGCTGTGCAGATGGATATTATGGACAGTCTAATCAAAGATGAAACATCAGCAATATAGCCCAGCCTTGAGCAGTTCTGAGTGCTTCTGAAAACTATATGCTTTCAAAGAAGACTTCTTCAGTTTGTTAAAGGAAGGATCAGTATAGACTGATGGATCAGTGCATCATGGATCAGTTTCTACCCCCATTTCACAAGTGTAAGTAAGTGCGATTAAAATGATTGCCTCGTTTACTCTATCTTGCAAATTCTGTATTTAGTTGTGTTTTGTTACTTGTAACTGCGTGTACTGTATCAGGTTAACTCTTTATATTCTCATATCGCGTGTAAAGCCACGTTGAAAACGCGGCGCGTGCCGCTTTGATTACGGATCGTCAGCTGTTTACACACATGCAACGGTCAAGTTTCAAAATATTTCAGCTCAATATTATTGTCTCCTCGTGTGTGTAACGCACGGGTATTCGCGGATATAACTGAGCGCCGCTCCGGCCCTGTGTGTGTCTGTGTCTCCTCGTGTGTGTAACGCACGGGTATTCGCAGATATAACTGAGCGCCGCTCCTCTATGGACGCGCCGGCCCTGTGTGTGTGTGTGTGTGTCTGTGTCTCCTCGTGTGTGTAACGCACGGATATTCGCGGATATAACTGAGCGCCGCTCCTCTATGGACGCGCCGGCCCTGTGTGTGTGTGTGTCTGTGTCTCCTCGTGTGTGTAACGCACGGATATTCGCGGATATAACTGAGCGCCGCTCCTCTATGGACGCGCCGGCCCTGTGTGTGTGTGTGTGTCTGTGTCTCCTCGTGTGTGTAACGCACGGATATTCGCGGATATAACTGAGCGCCGCTCCTCTATGGACGCGCCGGCCCTGTGTGTGTGTGTGTGTGTCTGTGTCTGTGTCTCCTCGTGTGTGTAACGCACGGGTATTCGCGGATATAACTGAGCGCCGCTCCTCTATGGATGCGCCGGCCCTCTGTGTGTGTGTGTGTGTGTGTGTGTGTGTGTGTGTGTGTCTCCTCGTGTGTGTAACGCACGGGTATTCGTGGATATAACTGAGCGCCGCGCCTTCTCTATTCAGCCGGTCCTCTATGGACGCGCAGGCCCTGTGTGTGCATGTGTGTGTGCGTGTGTGTGTGTGAAAAGAGCAAGAAGACTGTGACCTCGCCATCGGTCCAATCAGCGCAGATTAGCTTCGCGCTGAGGAGGGGTTTGGGAACAAATGAATCGCTGAACGATTCATATGGGAGTCGCTGGGATAATTAGGTAAAAATAAATGCAGATTATAAGACCATCAAAGTGTTTTTTGACCTTGCATGCATATTAGACTGTTGTTGGAGACCCTTACAACCTAAATATGACCCTATTTCATGTATAATATGGGCTCTTTAAGTATAGTAGTAAAGTAGTCCTACTTTGTTCCTATACATCTCTGTATTTAAATTTATATTTATTTAATGATCAGATTTTTCCAAACGCTGAATGTCAAAATATATATTTTTTTAATTACAGGCTACATTAATTTGAAACCAAAATGTCCAATGGCTGGCGCCAAATCTCTATTTTTGTCACTGAATTGTTCATGCAGATTAGCTCAAAACGACTTATTACAACATAACAAATTGACTCATTGTGAATGACTCGCTCAAAGATTTCTTATTAACCAGTTTTTTTAAGTGCTTCCCCAGCTAGAAATTTTTAGTTCTCTACATGTTCTGAGAATATTACCAGCAATGTTGCATCACTGTTTTCGGTGGGTAGTTTTGTTTTACTTCCCAGAACATTATCTTAAAAGATAGGAAAACATTTTCTAGAAACATTCTAACCACATTCTCTGGTAACAATTTAGAACATTATATTCTAACATTCTTATAACATTATTAGTGGGAAGTTTTCTTTAAGTTCCCAGAATGTTCTCTTTAATAGTAGGAAAACATTTTCTAGAAACATTCTAATTACGTTTCGAAGTAACATTCTGTGTAAAAAAATGTCCCTGATTTTAACAGTAAAAGTCTGTACAATCTACAGAGAAACCTGTTAAATATTTAACAGCTCATTTCTGTACAAAATACGGAAAAAAGCTGTAACACATCTAACCTTTGTTTTTGATAAGCTAATCAGAGTGTCTGAAATCCAGTGTTGGGAGTAATGCGTTACAAAAGTAATGTATTACAGTAATGTATTACATTTTCCTGTAACGCAGTAGTGTAAGGCATTACTTATACATTTTCAGTAATATTTTACTCGGTACATGTTCAGTAACGCGTGCGTTACAACAAACTTTTCGCCCGCAAGACATTACCAAATAAAAAATACCGCAAGTAAGTTCTATTTTCTGTTCGTGGTTAGTGAATATATGCGCGTGTTGTCATCAACATCCCTCTGGCTATTGGAACTTTTTTACTTTGAACGCGGAATGATTTCAGCCTCTGAGCTCGAGGTCCGAGGCTATTGGCTCAGCCCGGTTCACAGTAAGGTCAAGCCCTGACGTGCAGCGGAAGAGCGGCAAAATAGATTAGCAGAAGACAGTACATTCGCGAGATGGACGTATGTGCATATGGCGTTATTTCACTGACAACAGTCGTAAGCGCAGTTTTACAAGAGCGCATTCATGTAATTCTCTGTTCGTGGACAACTCGACCGCAATTTTTTTTCGCAGTCGCATGCACTCAAACACGGCTGCTCACGTGCGAATGATCTGCTCTGGCTCCGTCAGATGATGCAGACTCACATGTTGTGCCTCATGTTTCCTCTTCTTTTCGTGCTTTTGCTCTCCAGAGATCCTCCTGTTCAATTGGTTATCCCAAGAATGTTGATATGGTTTATATATTGCTACAGTATTTATTAGCAATACACGAAACACTAAAAGGTTATGATAAATTCTATAATAAATACTTGTGTTTTTGAGTGTTAGATATACTGCCTATGTTTTAGGCTAGTATTATTTACAATTTGTTAATGAATGCTTCAGGATACTGTAGTATTAAGAATAGTGAACTGATAAAATGAAATACAAAGTGTAGTTTTACTACAGTAAAGTGTGGTGAATTGTAGTATAGTATACCCTTTATTGTAAAAAAAACAGCACTGGGTAATTTGTTTATATTACGCTTGTGTTACCATAGAAACTAGTATTAGCACAACCGATTAATTGAAGTACTTTACTGTAGAACTGTTCAAAACACTGTACATGACAGGGAAAATGTCCTCCACAATCTCATCAGCAATGTGGAAGACAACAGAGACGTGTTCAATTTATTTTAGTTGCCATGATACACTCTCAGAAATAAAGGTACAGGAGCTGTCACTGGGGCAGTACCTTTTCAAAAGATACATATTTGTACCCAAAGGGTCCACAGTGGTACCTCAAAGGTGCATATCAGTGTCCAAATGTACCTAAAAAGTACCTTTGAGGTACCATTATGGACCCTTCAGGTACAAATATGTACCTTTTAAAAAGGTACTGCCCCAGTGACAGCTCCTGTACCTTTATTTCTGAGAATGTAAAATGGGATTGATAGTGAGATTTATTTGAGGAGTGAATAGTTCAGTAGGCTATAATACCTCATCAAGTTTTCCCCTATTTTTATCGGTTACATTTCTGCTTGCATTCATTATATTTTTGTTTAAATGTTGTTTTATTTGATTAGTATGGTGCACCTTTTGGATGTTTAATAAATGTTTTTTAAAAATGTATTCTTTGCATTCAACTTCTTTTCTCTGTGTCTTAAGTGTTTGAAATTGGAAATATTTCATCATATAACAAACAACAAAAAAGGTTATAGTGGATTAGATTAAAAAATGTTATATGTAAGTCTATTTTAGTATTTTGGTTATTGTAAATATATAGTGTACAAATATAAATGATATCAAAAAGCATGAAAGGAAGAGGGAACACAAGACACAAATTGTGAGTCTGCATATAATCTCACTGAGCGAGTAGTGTACTGTGAGCGCACAAGAAATTTTGTGCGTGAGCAGTGCATATTTGAGAGAGCATGAGAAAATTTGCACGCGACCAGCGTATATTTGAGAGCTCACAAGCAGTTTTGTCCACAGAAGAAATCGGTGCACGAGCATTATATTGAGAAAGCTATGTTCATCATGCTCACTTTGTGCATGACAGTTTTGTGTTGTGAACCTGAATTTAAAGTGAATAGAATAATGGCAAGATTAAGAAAAAAATGCATCTCGTCATGGCATTGGAGTTTACATATAGGCCTGTTGTGTCTAATATGAAAATAGCCAAGCTATTCACAGATATTGCCAGATAATCACTTTACCTTTACCATACTTTCAACAGACTTTGATCATTTGTGATTCTGGCTCTTATCCTTTCTTGCATTGTCTTGAGCCTTCACGTTGCCAAATATATACTATATTGTTAGTAACCTGGATAGGTCACCGTCATTCTGCCTCATCATATCGCTTTCTACTGGATGTAAAATGCTCTGCAGTACATTTAGTCATTTTAGAATGTTAAGTTGTAATTCTGTAGTTGTTTTGGTGAAAGTAACTAAAAAGTAATATAAGAGTAATGTAACATATTACAATTTTGAGACAGTAATATTGTATGGTAAGGGATTACTTTTAAATCACAGTAATAAGTAATCTGTAATGTATTACAGTTTGGAAGTAACTTGCACAACACTGCTGAAATCTCACCACACACCCTCATTCACTAGTCCCTAAATTAGTCAATTAGTTTATTGACCTCACCATCATGGAGATCAGAGGCTGCTTTAGTTGGGCTTTTGAACCGATACTCTTGTAGTTTAATGTTTACTGGCTGTTATAACTGTTCTAAAACTCATCAGTCGAAGCGTGGAGAGCAGAGAGAATATGTCATTATATATATATATATATATCAATTGCTAATTTCAATTGCTTAACTTAAAAAATTATAGAAACACTATATATATGTAGTTTCTATAAATTTTTTAAGTTAAGCAATTGAAATTAACTTTATTTGGATATTGTTTGGGGTATGTTACAGCTTCCCATAAAGTCTCAAATAACTAGTATTAAGAAATTAAAATTTTATTACTTCAATGCACAAAACCTTGAGATCACCAGCTCCACATTATGACACACAGACATCAAGAATCAGGATATAAACCACAACCATGGTTGCTAAAAAAAAAAAAAGCTGCTTAATTTATTTGTGGTGCCAGCATAGTACATAAAATCCCAGCATGCATTGCAGCATGAATATATTATGCAGCATGAAGTACTTACAATCTCTTTTTTTCCCCTTTATTTAATGTTGTTTTTGGGAGGTAATATTTCAGTAGAGTGTTTTGTATTTTTCTGGGTTGATTTTAATTTTTTTGTTTGTCACCATTATTGAGATTCAAAGACTAATTGTTGATGTCTATTTGTCTATAAGCTCTGCTATAGATCAATCATTTTCATTGTGAATGGTGTGTTTAGACCTGTTCAACAGTCATTGGCCGCTGTAGGTCAAAAGTTATCATTTACATATTATATTAATGTCTCACTGTAATAAACAGGATAATTCAATAAGAGAACAATAAGAGACTTATTATTATAATCAGACTTATTATTTTCTTTCGGCATTTCATGCTTTATAAATATAGTGTTTTACCCTATTAATTATAGCAGTGAAATCAAAAACTTGTGTCAGAAGAACTCAACTAAAGCAGATTCTGTCCTCCATTATGGTGACTTCAAATGAACAACAAAAATTTCATGAGTTTTTGTTCATCTGACAGAAATAAAGTCATAGGTCAGTAATAAGTGAAGCTCCTGATGATTGTGGAGTTGTTTAATGATCTCTGCTAAGATCTTGAGAAAAATATGAGGCGCCGTGTAGGATTTAAATCAAACTTTGCTTATCAACACACACATAAACACGTGCATATACACCTATAAATTACTCGCATATACACCTATAGTTTTAGATGTTCAAAACAACATATATGAAACTTGTGTATATACATATAAACTTGACGCTCGCATACACCCACACACACACGCACATACATATAAACTCCATCTATGCAAACACACCGACACACGTACACATACATATAAACTCCATCCATGCATATACACCCACATTAACAAACACACATACATATATACTCCATCCACGCATATACCCACATTAACACACGCACATACATATAAACTCCATCCATGCATACACACACACATTAACACACACACATACATATAAACTCCATCTATGCATACACACACATTAACACACGCACATACATATAAACTCGGTCCTTGAGCGCGCACACACACGCACATACATACACTTCCTTGCATAAACCCCCACCCACACACACACACACACGCACATACAACTCCCACCATGCATAAACACCCGTTAAACAGTCGAGCAAACATCCAAAACAAGAAACACAAACGTATACAAAGTTGTGCATATATGCAGGTCATTTATATGTGGATGTGCGTTAACTTTTCAGTGTGAACGGAAGGCATGTCCGTTTAAACGGAAGGCATTAAGTAATTTTTTTTCTCATGCAAATCAACATGAATTTCAGAGTGATCTTGATAGCTGTGACGTTTGTCGATGCTTTATTTACTTGTGTTAATTGCAATGAAGATGATATAATCAGGCGAATAAAGCTGCGGTCACACTTGACTTTTCTTCCCATAGACTTCCATTCATACGCACGCGAATGCGTCAGACCGGAAACGCAAGGTCATGCGTCAAGTTTCGCAGGTTGCTGCGGTGCAAAGTTCAAGCTTGGTGAACTCTGACCTGCGAAATCGCATCACTTGACTGCGTGAGACCAATCGAGGATCAAAACAGGACCTCTCTGGGCAGAAATTTAAAATATGGAGCAATCGCTCGCTTTTTTTAATGTCTAATCATCTTGTTTAATCCCGCCCCTTTTCGCAGCGCCGCACGACAGAATTTCGCACACACAAAGCCCAGTGTGACCGTAGCTTAAAAGTAAAACAAACAGCTGCAGGGCATTAAACACACGCGTCTTTAATCTACCGTAAAACACAGAGTAGACGCGCATTACAATTTAAAGCACAGATAGCGTGACCGTCTCTCTCCGAACCACAGATGGCGTGACCGCAGTCTTGAACTGCGGGCCTTGATGGCCGAAACAAATTGCGCAATTCAGATTCTGTTTCTGTTTGCAGTTCAGCTGAAGGGGACACATTTGACTCCACTGAATTAGATATGGATCTAATTATGGTCGGCGAAGCAAGAACATTTCGCAAAATGTTAATTGCGTCTGTAAGGTAACGTTATCACTGTTCATCATGGTCATTCAAATGGAGAAACGTGGCAAAATAGCTTACTTCATCTTATTTTCTGATTAATGGCAACTGGCAAACCAACAATGTGCATTCCTGCCACCTTCTGGACTGAAGTGTGGACCCAAAATAACCCATTAAGGATTGCGACACCATACAGAAAATCATATTAGACAACAATGTATTTATTCTAATAATAAATAATATTATATACTTCATATGTGACTGTGTATTGATTAAACCTTCTGCTTTCATTTATTTTAGGATTTTTAATAAACATTTTGCTGTAGCAGTCATGTCATGTTTTCAATAATCAAAAGACCTAATACCTCAATTAATCACATTATTTATATTTCATAAGCTTGAAGATAGGATAGATTTCACTACAACACAGCTAATTGAAATTACCTGATACATGCTTATAATTATAAATAATTATATATTTCGTTTTGGCTGTGACTTTTACACTGAAATGACTTTTTTTTATGAACTGAGATAACTTCCTGTTATACTGAAATACCTTCCTTTTACAGTGAAAAATTCATGCGCACTCACATATGAAATCACTTGCATATATGTATATATACAAGTAATTATATATATATATATATATATATATATATATATATATATATATATATATATATATATATATATATATATACATATAAATGTTTGAGAAGTTTGCGCAACTTTTTTATGGTTGTGTATGTAAGGATCAAGTTTATGTGTGTGTGTGTGCGCGCGCAAGGACCGAGTTTATATGTATGTGCATGTGTTAGTGTGTGTATATGCATGGATGGAGT
The DNA here is from genome assembly GCF_903798145.1 of Danio aesculapii. Lineage (NCBI taxonomy): Eukaryota > Metazoa > Chordata > Actinopteri > Cypriniformes > Danionidae > Danio > Danio aesculapii. The sequence continues at coordinate 33,294,872 of NC_079457.1, forward strand.
TAATGTGCATGTGTTAATGTGGGTGTGTTTGCATAAATGGAGTTTATATGTATGTGCGTGTGTTTGCATAGATGGAGTATATATGTATGTGCGTGTTAGTGTGGGTGTGTATGCATGGATGGAGTTTATGTGTATGTGCATGTGTTAATGTGGGTGTGTATGCGTGGATGGAGTATATATGTATGTGCGTGTGTTAATGTGGGTGTATATGCATGGATGGAGTTTATATGTATGTGCACGTGTGTCGGTGTGTTTGCATAGATGGAGTTTATTTGTATGTGCGTGTGTGTGTGGGTGTATGCGAGCGTCAAGTTTATATGTATATACACAAGTTTCATATATGTTGTTTTGAACATCTAAAACTATAGATTAGATTAGATTCAACTTTATTGTCATTACACATGTACAAGTACAAGGCAACGAAATGCAGTTTAGGTCTAACCAGCAGTGCAATAGCAGCAAGTGCAGGATACAGGTATAAGTTATAAAGTGCAGTTATAGAAAAACTATGGTGATATTTACAGATGGATGTACTATGAACATTATATACAGGTTGTATTAGCTATGAACAGATTTACAATAAATGAATATATGTACAGGATGCTATTAATAGCAGAAGTGTGCAGATAGATAAACATAATTACAAATATCCATGTGCAGTGGGTATGTCCAGTTCAGATAAGTGAATCAGTGCAATGAATATGTGCAAACTTTAAATGTGCAAATGTTAAATAGTGCAGTGATTGTGAGGAGTATAAGTTAGAGGAGTGTGGGGGGTGTATTGGGGGGGAAAAAGAGTCAGTGAGGGGCAGAGTTCAAAAGGAAGACAGCTCTGGGGAAAAAGCTGTTCCTCAGTCTGCTGGTTTTTGTCCGGGGGAGCCTGAAGCGCCTGCCGGAAGGCAGGAGAGAAAACAGTCTGTGAGCAGGGTGAGAAGTGTCCTTAAGAATACTGCGTGCTCGGCGCAGACACTGTTTCTTCTGGATGTCCTCTATGGCTGGCAGTGTAGTCCCTGTGATGCGTTGGGCAGTTTTCACCACCCGCTGCAGTGCCTTACGCTCAGCAACAGAGCAGCTTCCATACCAGACTGTGACGCAGTTGGTCAGGATACTTTCTATTGTGCATCGGGTAGAAGTTCACCAAGACGGCTGATGAAAGCTGGTTCTTCTTAAGTTGCCTCAAGAAGAATAGGCGCTGGTGAGCCTTCTTGACCAGGCTGGAGGTGTTGGTGGTCCAGGAAAGGTCCTTAGAGATGTGGGTCCCCAGGAACTTGAAGGATGAGACAGGCTCAACGGCCATCCCATTAATGTGGATGGGATCATGTGAGCCTGTTCGTCCCTTCCTGAAGTCCACAATGAGCTCCTTGGTCTTGCTGGTGTTAAGGAGCAGATTATTGTCGGTGCACCAAGTGGCCAGATGCTGTATCTCCTCCCTGTAGGCAGTCTCATCATTATTGCTGATTAGACCAATCACTGTGGTGTCATCTGCAAATTTGATGATGGTGTTGGATCTGTTCACAGGCCTACAGTCGATGGTAAACAGGGAGTAGAGGAAGGGGCTCAGCACGCAGCCCTGTGGTACACCAGTGTTGAGTGTGACGGTGGTGGAGCAGATGTGGCCTGATCTAACATTCTGAGGTTTGTTAGTCAGAAAGTCCATAACCCAGTTGCAGAGAGACGCGTTGATATCCAGGTCTCTGAGTTTGATCAGTAACTTAGAGGGTATGACAGTGTTGAATGCTGAGCTGAAGTCAACAAACAGCATTCGTGCATAAGTGTTTTTATTGTCCAGGTGTGTGAGGACAGAGTGCAGTGCTATGGAGATGGCATCTTTTGTGCTCCTGTTGCCACGGTAGGCAAACTGATGTGGGTCCAGTGTGGATGGCAGAGAGTCTTTCAGATGTGCCAGGACCAACCGCTTGAAGCACTTCATGATGATGGGTGTGAGTACTACAGGGCGGTAGTCATTCAGGCATGTTGGGCTGGAGTGTTTTGGCACTGGCACAATAGAGGTGGTTTTAAAGCATGTTGGCACAGTTGCTAGGTTAAGTGACAGGTTGAAAATGTCTGTGAATACCCCAGCGAGCTGTTCTGCACATGCTTTGAGGACGCGCCCAGGAATACCGTCTGGTCCAGCAGCCTTAGGCACATTGATCCGACTCAGTGCGGTGTAGACTTCTGAGGAGGTGAGTGTGATAGTTGAGTGGTCGGTTGAGGTAGTGTTCCTGGTGTAGGGTTCTGTATTGTCTCTTTCAAAGCGAGCATAAAAGTCATTTAGCTCGTTCAGGAAGGAGACATTTGTGGCTGTGGGTGTGGACTGGCTGGGTTTGTAGTTGCTGATGGCCTGGATGCCCTGCCACATGCGCCGAGGATCAGAGTTGGAAAAGTGTTCCTCTAGCTTTAGCTTGTAGCAGTGCTTGGCCTTTTTGATGCCCCTCTTCAGATTAGCCCTGGAAGTGCTGTAGGCCTGTGCATCCCCTGATCTGAAGGCAGTGTTGCGTGCCTTCAGCAGGAGGCGCACCTCCTTGTTCATCCATGGCTTTTGATTTGGGTATGTGGTGATCTGTTTCTGGGTTGTAACACTGTCTATGGTGGTGTTGATATATTCCAGAACAGAGGATGTGTAACTGTCAATGTCTGTGTGAGAGCCACATGTGGCCTGGGAAGCAAACATACTCCAGTCTGTGTGTTCAAACCTGTCCTGGAGTGTGGAGTCCACCCCCACAGGCCACACTTTGATGGTCCTTACTGATGGCTTCACACGGTTGACGATGGGTGAGTACTTGGGGGTGAGAAACAAACAAAGGTGATCTGATTGACCCAAGTGGGGAGGGGGGGTCACAGCGTATGCTTCAGCCATGTTTCCCCTTGTGTGGCAGAAAATGTTTTGATGGAATTTGGGGAGCACTGTCTTTAAGTTTGAGTGATTAAAATCCCCCGCAACAATAAAAGCAGCCCCCGGGTGAGCAGTCTGTTGTTTGCTGATGGCTGCATGAAGTTCATTCATAGCGAGCTTGGCATCAGCGTCGGGAGGGATATAAGCGGCAGTTGTGGAGGTGAACTCCCGTGGCAGATAAAACGGTCTACATTTAACCATTAGAAATTCCAGGTTAACCATTAGAAATTCCAGGTTAAAACGGCTGGTGGAGATGCTGGGGTGTATATGCGAGTAATTTATAGGTGTATATGCACGTGTTTATGTGTGTGTTGATAAGCAAAGTTTGATTTAAATCCTACACGGCACCTCATAGAAATAACCTTTTTATTGTGTAATTAGTTTTTTTTATTAATTATTAACTCATTTACAGTTTTATTGTCAGTTGATTTCATCTTTGGTTTTGGCTGTGTTTTTGTGTGTTTTTCTTTCCTTCAGTGATTTTGCAGTTGTTTATCAATAATTCTCAATCCTCTTATTAGAAACTAAATTATCTCATTAACTTCATCACCGTCTGAGTGTTCAACCCTCTGTAGTGAGGACACTCTTTAATAAAGTCAGCACAATATTCTCTAAATATTCTACATGTTTGTTTATAAAATTGTTTGTTTTCTTTTTTTGCTTTCAAAATGTACAGTAATGATATGACACAAAACACTCTCTATAACCATTTAAAATGTTTAATTTTACTGTAGCAATGTGAAAAATAGGTTTAAAGCACTGCATTTTCTTATATTCTTGTGCTCATTGTATAACATGTGTAACAATTAAAACAAAAAAAGAAAAATCTGGTATATTTAAAACAAGAATAATTTGCTGACACATGATACAAATTTTACTGACTGTATGAAATACTAATTAATTGTCACTTTATATCTGTATGCTTAATTTTTATGCTGTTTTTTAAACCACTAGCTTTTACTTATTTATCTGCAATAAGTTTTTAAACATGTCATTTTATATATTTTAATAAGTACAGGTTAAAATTAGTATGTTAGCTGACTTTGTCTCGTTATTGAAAAGAAATCATGATCTTATAACATTTCTCTAATGTGACTGTGAGAATGTTCTTACTTTGGGAGATGTACAGTATAAAAAAAATCAATATTGTTGTCAATACAGGAAAAGCCACTTGATAAGTTTTTTGTTTATTTTGTGCTACCTGTGCAGATCACACAACAGGCACACGCACAGAATCCAGCAGACATTACATTTTATGCAAAATAAAAATATTTTGTATATTTTTTAATTTAAATTAGTAATTTGGAAAGATAAATTATTATTATAAATAAATACATTTTCAATCAGATTCAAGCACTTTATCCGAAATCTAAGCACTTTTCAAACCTTAAGATTAAAATAAGTTAAAATTCAAGCATTTTCGAGTATTATGAAATATGCTAGCACCCTGCAGACATGTGATTCTTAAAGAATACCTATTTCAGTATATATGAAATACCAATATCTGAAACAGTAAGAAACTTGCATTCTCGTACCAATAAATGGATGATCAGATATTGTGCTGTTAAATTTCATTTGCAAGTCTAATTTTACATTAGGCTATTTTAATTTCCAATAGTATCTGGATGCAGCCTTGATGATGCAAGCTGAGAGTGCATATCTCAGTGATAAAATGTCAGACACAATGCATTCAATGGAGCTAGTGACATCACTTTGAGGAGTAGAGTTAGGGGTGGGGGTTAGGTGATCGCATTAAAAAGCATTGGATGCAGCTCAGATTGCACTGATAAAAACCTGTTTTTCAAGAAAAATGTATTTTAAACATTTTCTGGTATCTATAAATTGGCTGATCTGCTGGTGTTCACGTAGACCACCATCTGAATATCATTCATTAATTTTCTCTTCGGCTTAGTCCTTTTATTAATCTGGGGTCGCCACAGCGGAATGAACCGCCAACTTATCCAGCACATGTTTTACGCAGCGGATGCCCTTTCAGCCGCAACCCATCTCTGGGAAACATCCATACACACTCACACACTACGGACAATTTAGCCTACCCAATTCACCTGTACCGAATGTCTTTGGACTGTGGGGGAAACCGGAGCACTCGGAGGAAACCCATGCGAACGCACAAAAGTGTGAGATATTTTCCACTATTTAAAGAGCTGACCCCCCTCGCATGTTGTTTTGATGTCCTTCGGGAGGGATCAAGGATTAATTAGGGGTGTCAGACTCCATATATATATATATATATATGCTGTTGCTGACACGGTGGCTCAGTGGTTAGTACTATCGCCTTATAGGAAGAAGGTCGCTGTTTCGAGTCCTGGCTGGGCCAATTGGCATTTATGTGTGGAGTTGCCATGTTCTCCCCATATTAGCTCAATGATCTCAATGATTACTGTGAACTTAATCCATTTAAGTACACTGAGTAATCTGAGCACAGTAAAACCCAATAAATGCAATAAATGAAGAAAACTCAATAAGTTAAGGCTTAACTCAAACTGTCAAATTTATCAAATGAAATGAGTGGTTAACTCAAAATTTACTGGAAGTTAATTCTACAAGTTAATTACAAGTTAATTCTAAAGACTTTTGAACACAGTGCTGAAGTTAATGAGTTATTATGTGATTAAGTAAGCATCAATGATGAACACCTGAAGAATTACTGAAGAGAAACACAAAACTACAGCTGATTTCAGGCACAGCCTTAAAATAAATAAATTCAATCTCTTAAAATCTTAAAAGAGGATTATTAAACAACAAACAGTATTAACAGCTTTACCTATTACTAACCTGCTTGACTTTGCTTCTGTCAGACAAAAGCCCTTTTTAAGATTCACTGAACATAATCTAGTTCGACATTGATGAGTATGGCGGCAAATCAATGCCAATATTAATTGAGCGCAGCGGTGATGTTTTCGCGCGAGGCGAAGTGAACCGTGAGCAGTTTACAGATCAACACGCGAGAAAACTACAGCTCGCGAGCGCACAGGGGATCTTCACGAAGTAGTGTATACTTTATATTTGGTATTCTGCTCAAATAAAGTATATAGCATTGCACACTGTATTTTTTCTTTCACATTTAAGTTTTCATTATATAAATTTAGTTTAGAGGGAGCACTGCAAAAAATGCTTTTCTTACTTAGATTTTGTCTTGTTTCTAGTATAAATATCTTAAAATTCCTAAATCAAGAAGAATTTTCTACACAAGCACAACATATTGTCTTGTTTTGAGAAATAATATGTTAATATTAATTGAGTTTTTGCCAATGGGGTAAGTAAAATAATCTTACGTCAAAAGAAAAAACAAGATTAATTTGCTTACCGCATTGGCAGATTATTTTGCTTGTTTTAAGGAAAAACTCACATTGGCATATTATTCCTCAAAACAAGACAATATGTTTTGCTCGTCAAGAAAATTCTTCTTGATATGAGAGATTTTAGATATTTATACTAGAAACAAGACAAAATCTAAACAAGAAAAGCATTTTTTGCAGTGCTCCCTCTAAACAAAATTTATATAATGAAAACTTAAATGTGAAAGAAAAAATACAGTGTGCAATGCTTTATACTTTATTTGAGCAGAATACCAAATATAAAGTATACACTAGTTTGTGAATAATGTGGTTTTACTACCTTCAATGGTGCAATTGCATATATTGATGAAGTATTGATACTTTGACTACAAAGTAAACATAATAAAAATTTTAATTTGCTTTGTGTAAATTAAATATAAATTAAAGATTAAGTAGATTAGTTGATTTAACAAGACAATGTGTCAGTAAACAGGGCGCCTGTTAATAAAGTTTCTAATAACTACCTTTCTAACAAAGGCAATAATTTTCCTAATAAATGAAATGATTACTTATGCTGGTCCGTTGAAGCCATGTTTGTTAAGGTGATGATAAGATCACGTGAATTATGGTTCGTCGTTTAATCGGCGTCCAATCCCGGCTAACTTCCGGAAAGGTAGAGTAGCCAATAGCGCTAGAGATAACAAGTGAACCAAGTCCCGCCCCAGGACTGACAAAATTCCAAAATGTTTCGCGCGAGCAGAGAGAACTGATCGCGCGCGCGCTGTAGGCATGACCTCGCTCGCGAGAGCGTACATCGTGCGCACAGATGATGAGGTGCACGCGCGGGACTTGTTTTCTTCGCGCTGGATCAGTTGAGCGCGCGCGTGAAGATCCCCTGTGCGCTCGCGAGCTGTAGTTTTCTCGCGTGTAGATCTGTAATCTGCTCACGGTTCACTTCTCCTCGCGCGCAAACATCACCGCTGCGCTCGATTAATATTGGCATTGATTTGCCGCCATAGGGATGAGAACAGCATTTGCTTTTCCAGGGCTCTTCGACTTAATTTCACATGTTGTATCCATATGTCATAATAAAAGAAAGGAGAAAGAATTGTATCAGGTTAAATAGTGAAACTGCAATCAAAATTAGTATTGCTATTTAAATTAACTTACAATTAAGTTGTTGATATGGTATTGGATGTAAAGAATTAAATAAAGTAGATGTTTAATTTACCATTATTTTATTAAGCTTTTAAATGAACATTTTCTTCACATCAGAAAGATAGAGACTGATCAAGAATCAGAGTATGTGTGGAGACACATTTCATGTTGCAGTGCATGCTGAGAGAATCGTTCAATACTCATCCATGACTCAAAGCATGCACTGCAGCAAGACAAATGTTACCATCATTGAGATTCAGACTCTGATTCTTAATTTCTGTGTGTTTAAGGTAGTTCATTATCTGTTGGGTTAACATTACGACAACAGGGGAATTGTTATCAGTAAAGTGAAAAGCAGTACCACGACATTATACATACAATCTGAAGTGGGCAATAATATATGTTATTGATAAACTGTATAATACCATCACTTTTATTAATATATTTGTGGAGAGAGGAAGAATGAAGTAAAAGAGCCAAATAAAGCCCTATATGCAGGTTAGTAATAAGTGAAGCTGATGATACTGTTTGTGGAGTTGTTAAATGATCCTCTGCTAAGATTTTGAGACATCGAATGTGTTTATTTTCTTTTAAGGCTGAAGTCAGCTGTAGTTTTGTGTTTCTCTTCAGTAATTCTGCTTGCTAACAGCAGGTTTACATTATCAATGCTCAATCAACACTTACTTAATCACATAATTAACTCGTTCTTCCACAGTTTAAAAATCTTTTCAAATGAGTAGAATTAACTTTTATTAAATTTTGGTTTAACTACACTTATTTAATTTGATAAATGTGACTGTTTGGGTTTTACAGTGTAAAACAAAAGTAGTTTTAAGTAAAAACGTTAAGTAAAAATATTGCAAAGTTTAATTATAATTTCAAAATAATGTTACTGTTGACTATTGCATAGTTGTATTTTATTAAATCATTTATTGTATTTAAAAGGGATTTTAAATATCTGTTAGTTTAGTTAGCCTTTGTGAATTTAACTAAAACATTTGTTTTTTTTCTTAGTATTTTTCATATAAATATACAATATAGAGCTAAACCTGAAAACCCCAATTTTCTGGATAACTTTTCTGTATATTTTGTTGTGATGAAACTCGAAAAAGAATCTGTATCACTTTACAATTAGGTTGTATTAGTTAGGCCAAATGTTAGTTGATGTATTTATTAACACGAACAAACAAGAGATAAACAATACATTACAGTATTTTTCCCATCTTCGTTATTGCTAATTAGTGACTAGTTGTTAAAATTGTTCAATGTTAGTTCATGTTAACTAATGTGGGTTAACTAATGTTAACAAGCATAAATTTGGATTGCTGAACTATAATTAATAAATGCTGTACATGTGTTGTTCATTATTAGTTTATTTATTAAATATGTTAACTAATGAAACCTTATTGTAAAGTGTGACCAAGGAATCAAAATACAGTTGAAGTCAGATTATTTGCCCCCCTTTGAATTATTTTTCTTTTTTAAATATTTCCCAAATGATGTTTAACAGAACAAGCAAATTTTCACAGTATCACTGATAATATTTTTTTTCTTCTGGAGAAAGTCTTATTTGTTTTATTTTGGCTAGAATAAAAGCAGTTTAAATTTTTTATAAACCATTTTAAGGTCAAAGTTATTGGCCTCCTTTAAGCTATTTTTTTCCCAATAGTCTACAGAACAAACCATCGTTATACAATGACTTGCCTAATTACCCTAACCTGCCTAGTTAACCTAATAAACCTAATTAAGCCTTTAAATGTCACTTTAAGCAGTATAGAAGTGTCTTGAAAAATATCTAGTAAAATATTATTTACTGTCATCATGGCAAAGATAAAATAAATCAGTTATAAGATATGAGTAAATAAAACTATATGTTGAGAAATGTGCTGAAAAAAAAATCTCTCCGTTATACAGAAATTGGGGGGAAAAAATAAACGGGGGTGGGGCTAATAATTCTGACCTTAACTCTATGTACAACAGATGCTCCACATTATTGTTTTCATCTGCTGCCCTCGTCTGGTGCTCATGTTGAGCTGCAGCCTTCCTCAGGTGAGCAGAAGTGTGTGTTTCTGTGTTTGTGTTGCTCTGCAATCCTTGGTCACAGCTGTTTATAGCCTCACTTAGATGAACTCTCAAATCCAGAGATGTCCAACAACACTCAGTATACCTTTTCCACTTATACAATTTGATATTTGAAGCTGAGATAATCGCCTTTTGGGTTCTGCTGAGAGTCAAGCAGGCCCTCAGTTCACCTCGAGCCCCAGTGTGTGCGAGTCTGCTGTCAGCCAGAGGGTGCAGCTTTTGGAAACAGGAGCTCTCATTAATACGACAACAAAAGTGGCCCTGTTCCACTCGTCCTGCCGGTCTCTGAGGCTGCTGGATTGAATATCTTGCTGCTTTGTTGTGCCTTTTGTGTAAGAATACAATGAATTTCTTTTGCCCCCTCCCCAATCGAAGATGAATGAAAGGCTTTCTTTGAGCCAAAAATATGTCAGAGACATCAGGACTGTGTCAGCTTGAAGGTCTGGGCTGGTTTTTTTTTGTTTGTTTTTTGCAGCTCTGGATATGGTGAGTGACTGCATTAGCTTCTATTGGGATGCTTTTTCAGTATCACATCAAAGATGAAGGGTTTCACTGCACGCTAGAGGGCAGTAGATTTGTTATAATATCGTTTTGTAAAACTTGAGCAGTCCACAGTTATCATTAGCACCTACAATCTGATAGCGTTATAATGCAAACATTTACTGTGTATGCAGGGATCCTACATTGATATATCAATTTTAAATATATCAAAATATCAAATTCTAATATATATACCTGTCAATATTGGGATGTGAAAACAAGGGATATGCCCACCATAATAAGGGATATACCACCCCCACCCCCCAAATAAATCTCCAAATTACTAAATATGTTCATCTGGAGCTGTTTCATTGTTTCACATTCACTGTTTCAATAATATGTTTTATTATTACTATTTACCCAAGAAAAAAAAATTATAGGAGCAAATAAATTAGCAAACAGTTCAGCATATTAAAATTAATAGCTATTAAATAGAATCAAGTCATCAAATTTCATCAATCTTTTCTTCACGGTATAATTTACACATTCTGATTAAAGAGAAACGAATGAATCTCATTTATTTGGATTTTGTGTTTGATTACATTAAATAACAGAGGTGTCACTTTAATGCACACATTTAACATCATAATGAAAGCATTCAATTGCTTGCCTAACTTTTTATGCTCATTTAGGACAAAATTTGTTGTTTGAAAAAAAAACAATATTCACATATTTAGATGGTGTTATTATTAATTAATTATGTGTATATGTCTGTTCAAACCAAACACTCACCCAAAACCCAGACTTTTGCTCCACTTTAAATCGTGTGTACAAAATCTTTTTGGGAAACAGCATCTATTTATCACTATGGAGAATGTCAGCTGACAGTCGTGCTTTAGAACTGTTTTGAGGATTGCATAGGAGGGGGGACGGCACCTGTAATGAAAAAGAAAGGGAATCGCATTATTACTTCAAAGTGTTTTAATGCACAAATAGAATGAAAGCACAGAACAGACTCACATTTAAGAGCAAGAGGCGGCCCCTGGTCGTTCGGCGGTATAGGTTGCGTATAGGGAGGATCGGCTCTCTGATGTTAATTGCCACCCTTCAGAGAAAGGCTGAAAATATGGGAGAAATACGAGAAAATACCTTTACGGGATGATAGCGGGATAGAACTGTAAAATACAGGATACAGGGTCGCCACAGCGGAATGAACCGCCAACATATCCAGCACATGTTCTACGCAGCGGATGCCCTTCCAGCCACAACCCATCTCTGGGAAACATCCATACACACTCACACACTACGGACAATTAAGCCACCCAATTCACCTGTGCCACATGTCTTTGGACTGTGGGGGAAACCGGAGCACCCAGAGGAAACCCATACGAAGGCAGGGAGAACATGCAAACTCCACACAGAAATGCCAACTGACCCAGCCGAGGCTCGAACCAGCGACCTTCTTGCTGTGAGGCGACAGCACTACCTACTGCACCACTGCCTCGCCCAAAATGTATTATTATTATTATTATGTAATTGGCATAATACAATACATAATACAGGGTCACCACAGCGGAATGAACCGCCAACTTATCCAGCACATGTTCTACACAGCGAATGCCCTTCCAGCCACAACCCATCTCTGGGAAACATCCATACACACTCACACACTACGGACAATTTAGCCTACCCAATTCACCTGTGCCACATGTCTTTGGACTGTGGGAGAAACCGGAGCACCCGGAGGAAACCCATTCAAAGGCAGGGAGAACATGCAAACTCCACACAGAAACACCAACTGACCCAGCCGAGGCTCGAACCAGCGACCTTCTTGCTGTGAGGCGACAGCACTACCTTCTGCACCACTGCCTCGCCCAAAGTGTAATATTATTATTATTATTATGTAATTGGCATAAAACAATTTTACCTGACAAATAAATAGTTTTATTTGATTTATTTTGAATTTTAGTGAAATCATTACGACTAGTAAATTGTGAGAAAACTTGTGTTGACCCCTGGTATTTTGCGGCCAGTGTGGATCAAACTAGAGGGTTATGAGTGAATGGAGCAATGAGCACTTCATCATACTGATGTAAGATTACTGAGCATTTTTGATCTGGCAAATTGCATTATAAAAAAAAAAACTGTGTAGACTACCTTTTCTGTCAAAGAGCGAGCAAGTAGGTGGCCGGCTTAAAAAACTGCTAGTTGCCTGCAAACCTCTGACTAAGAATCAAGCTGGTGAGCTCAAGTGGTGCAGATGTAAATTGGCCACACATAAACTCAATACGACAACTGGTCATCAATGAACAAATAACTGAAAGCATAGTGTATCTGGTATCTGAAATAATAAAATATCAGAATTTATTAACTTTTGATCATTTGTAATTGAAGTCATATTAAATTTAAAGCTGAAAACAAATAAATAAATTCTAATAAGCAAGATAATTATTTTCAGAAGTGCAAGAAAAGCTTTACATGCATTTAACCTTCGACGATTGATTGGATTGCGTCGTTGGGCCGATAGAACGGAACCCTACACCTGACATTTCATGACATTTGCTAAGTAAAAAGCTTAATTACATGACATCTAATAAACATAAAAACAGGCTGTAGATTTAAATATATTAATAATATAATGTAAAAAAAAGTGTTAAAATAAAAACATTAAAATGTTAGCTTGAATGGAAACTTGCATTTGCCACTTTGAGAAAAAAAATAACAATGGATAATTTACCTCAGATTTTCAACAACAAAGGTTTGTGCTACCTCTCTCATATTTAATAGCTTCATGGTAGTTTAACAAACATTTATATTTAGTTTTTCTGTCATTTACTTTTTAAAAATCAGTTTTTTTCTTTTTGAAGTGGTCATTCTGAAGCCTTAACATTTAATTGTTTATTATCCTGACATATTTGGCTTAGTAAAAGGTGCCATATACTGCATTGATTCAATGAGCCTTCTCATACACCCAGCGCAATAAGGTGCAAGATGTGTTTCTATGACAAGATTGCTATTTTCAGACCACAATTTTCCTGTTTTCCGCCATGTTGTTTCAATAGCAAATCCATTTGCGCCACTTTAAGGATTCATGAGTGTTTCGGTCTAGATAAGAGGCGTGTTAAGGCACATTGTTTCACGTTGCTATATCGAGGAACTAAAATAGACTACAAAATAGACCAGCTGAGAGCAGGTCTAAAGTCCAGCACAGAATGCGTTATTTGTGCACCTCGCTTACACATTGCTTAATAGACACAGGATCTACAGCAATACACAAATATGTTTACAAATGAAAAAAGAATAAAATATTATGAAAATTTTTATTTTCTACATAAATATAAAAACCCTGCCTCCATGCCTTTTTCATTTTGGGAGGCCTTTTCAGTTTATTGTTTTTCAGTTTATATTTTTGTTTTATTAAAATCAAGCTTATATTTGCCCACCTGTCAGGTTTTGGACCATATGGGCATAGCATGTGTATTTGGATATATGTGTATTTGGATATGAACAATAACCATTATTATTGTTATTATTTGCGCTTAACAAACAAAATTAATTAGGCTAATGGATGTCTGTGCTTACAACACGTTTGAAAAAGTGAAAGTAAAGAATGTAGAGACTCAATCTCTCATTCTCGCACTGCAGATGGTTTCTCGCTAGTGAAGCGTTCAGTTTTTCCACTTACAAAGTTCGTCATGTAAATAGCAAATGTGCCATGGCGTGACGCAACTGACTCTTAAAAGGAATGGGAGGTGAGACTTGAAGGATAGCATTTTTTTTTTATTGTTAGATTTTGCTAAACATTTACTAATAAATGCAAACATAAAGGGTTTCTTCTTTTAAAGGGTTAACAGTGATAATGTGTGTACAAGAAAGAGGAACCCAACTTCCTGCTACTGGAGGCCTGCTGCTAAGTGTGTGTGTGAGAGACGTATAAAAAGCCGGAAGGACAGCATAAAGGCAGAGAGGCTAATACATTAGTACATCTCTCCTGCGCAGAAATTGTACTCTCTAACTTCCTGCATTCAAAATAAAACTTGTTAATTTTCAATTCAGATCTCCGTCAATTTTTGAACATGCAATGGACCATTTGAGTCCAACAATTGGTGACCCGACGACGTGATTGACTGGAGACTGTCAAATAGATGAACGTTTATTTCTGATGCCAAATCCAGAGGCGCCTCTCTAAAAGAAAGGTAAGCAGAAACCTTTTTCTAAAATTCTGCTATTGAACATTCTAAATAAATGGCTTTTGGCATCGGTAAATACGTTGTTCATTAATTTGATACATTTGATGCATGCAGGAGGTTACAGACTACATATAAAAAAAATTAAATAAAAAAAAAAAAAAAAGAGAAGAATGAATTGTGATAAAGTTAGGGTGAATCATTAGGATTTACGGAGAAGTCCTGTTCCCTAAATAGGCAATTAGGGTAAATCACTAGGATTTAAAGAGAAGTCCTGTTCCCTAAATAGGCAAATAAATTGGAAATTGTTTGTCTTGACGAAGTCACTCATATTTCCAATTATCAGGGTAAATACATCGGTATTTAAAATACATCGGTATTTAAAGTCCTTTCCCTGAGAAGGCAAAACCCCTGAAGATCCCTCTTATTCTGACGAGAATTTGACATTTTCAGGTAAATTATCAGGGTAAATACATCGGTATTTAACAGGGTAAAAGTACATCGGTACTTAAAAGTACATCGGTACTTAAGAATACATCGGTATTCAGAAGTCCTTTTTCCCTGAGAGAGGCAGACCCTTGAAGATCCCTCTTATCCTGACGAGGATCTGACATCTTCAAGTAAATTTCTCAAGGATAGCAGGTTTAGTGAATTGAGAAATAGTGAGAGTGTAGGGATACGGATAAAAATAAATAAAAAGGGATTAAAAAAAAATAAAATAAAAAATAAAAATGGAAGGAGAATTTGATAGACAATGTGAGGAATATGATTGTCCTCCATTGAGACAACAATGGGATAAAATGGTAGAAATCTTATTGGCACAAACTGATAAAAAAAGACAGGAAAAATTGACAAAAGAACTAAGACAATGTACGCGCGAAATGATTGAACATTATAGCACTGATTGTATGGACAAAAAGGGGGTCTCTGTTTCAGAAAGTGGGAATAAAAGAATAAAGACAAAGAAAAGAGGAAGTAGGGCTGTTGCACAAGCGAGCCCATGCAAAGAAAGAAAAACAGTTAGATGCAGTTTAAGATGGTCTAGAGTCACACTTGCAGAAACTGTGTTGAAACCAAAGAAAAGGGAAGTGAACAGTAAGGACGCTGAAACCAAACTGAGTAAGAGATAGGAAGTTGAGGCTGAGGCGAAGACTGATCAAATAGCAATGCCCACTGCCCCCACCATACAGAGACTATACTAAGATCACTCACCCCCGTAAAACCCAACTATAAGCCAGCAGCCGAAGCAGTTAGTGGTCAATAGATAACATGAAATTTAAACATTGGGATGGTGAAAATGGAGCAGCATACATAAATAACTGCTGTCAAAGAGTGGGGAAAAGCATGCGATGAAAACCAAATGTCTAACGCTGTTACTAATAGAATTTTCAGGGCAGCAGTGTTACAAGGAGCTCCTGCTGGTGTGACCCAGCCCATGGAACAGTCTCCTGAGGTACCAGGCAGTGATGATACTAAATGGGAAAAGGTATGCAGTACATTTCATAGACAAAGCAGTAGAGAGCGGAAAAGAAGGAAGTAAGTTGTTAAAGCTGAAAAAAAGAATTTTGAAACTATAGCTTGAGAAAAGGAAGTTAGCTAAAAACAGATTAGCAGTTGCTAGAGAGGGCCTGAATGCCTCCCCACTTCCTGAAACAGACAACCTAATCACAGTATTTACGGATGGTAGCTGCCACAGGACAGATGATGGAACTATGAAATCAGGCTTTGCTGTGGTTAAATTACAGAATGATCAATTGGTCACCATACAATCTGGAACCCCTAATTGGCAAACAATCTGCACAAAAAGCAGAACTATTGGCCCTAATCAATGCATTGAGACACTCAAAAGGACAGTCTGTCAACATCTACTCTGATTCTGCATATGCAGTGTCCACAGCCCACGTGGAGCTGCCTGTGTGGATCAGATGTGGATTCACAACTTCTTCTGGCCGGCCTATTACTCATGAGAAAGAAGCAAGAGAGCTCTCTGAAGCCATAATGTTGTCAAACAAAGTGGCTTTTATCAAGTGCACTGGTCATTCTCAAGGAACTGACCTAATATCAAAAGGGAATGAAGCAGCAGACTTGGCGGCAAAATGTGCCTCAGACTACCTACAGGGTCAGTTTGTGGTGACATCTGAGCCAGATGTGACTTCCCTCCTACCAGAATTCTCGAGAGAATTCTTATCTAAGCAGCAAGACATGGCTGCTCCTGAAGAAAAGTCTGTGTGGAAAAACAAAGGGGCAATCAGACACGAGGATGGGCTTTGGACAGCACCTGATGGTAGAGCTTTGCTCCCAGCGTCACTAGTCCCAAGCGTGTTGAAAGAAGCCCACACACATGCACACTGTGGTGATAAGCAAATGTCGCGAGCATTGCAATCATGGTGGCATCCTTTTATGCCACACCTAATTTCTGGGTACATAACGACATGTGACATTTGTCAGATGCACAATGTCAAACCAACTATGAAACCATCTCAGGGATCGTTCCCATTGGCAAATGGCCCTGGGGATGAAGTTATAATTGATTTCACTGACATGATTGAAAGGGTAAATGGTAAACAATACTTGCTTGTTATGATTGATGCATATACAAGATGGCCAGAGGCCTTCCCGGTGGGCAAGGAAGACAGCACTGCTGTCATTAAATGTCTAATAAACTATTACATCCCACGTCATGGTTTTCCGAGCCGGGTCAGATCTGACAACGGCTCACACTTCAAAAATGAACATCTGGCTGATGTAGAAAAGGCATTGGGTTTAGTACACCATTTCGGGGCAGTCTATCACCCACAGTCACAAGGTAAGGTTGAGCGGTTGAATCTAACATTGAAAAACAAATTGGCTAAAATCTGTGCACAGACTAAATTGACATGGTTGGCTGCTCTTCCACTGGCTCTGATGTCAGTAAGGAGCTCTGTGAGTAGGGCAACAGGATACACGCCCTTTGAACTGTTGACTGGTCGCCAATTTCCTGGCCCACTGACCCCACTACAATTGCAACCAGTACAACCGTTATCACACAAAATTTACTATGAAAAATTGACTGCTCTAATTGAATCTTTTGACAAAATGTTACCAACTGATTTTAGGGGACACGAATATCAAGCACCCCTACCTGACCGAACTTGGGACTGGGTGATATTGAGAATCTACAGGCGTAAATGGAAAGAGCCTCGCTGGTCTGCTCCAATTAAGTAATGTCCGGCGGACCCACCGTCCAGATCATTGGACGACACCAGAGTGGACCTTGCTTCGCAGGTCCAAGAGAGGGAGGATACCACAGGAGGTGCAGGAAGGAGTGAGGGTACCACAAAAGGAGGTGACACACAAACACGTACACACGATAACAATTTTCATCCATCACAAAGTAACCTACAAACTTTACAGGTGGTCCATAAAACTGGGGATTTATTCACAGCCCCTAAAGGAGAAGCTGTAGCCCATTGTGTCAGTGCAGACTGTGCATTTGGAGCGGGCATAGCGAAAAATTCAGAGAAAGATATAGTGTTGACAAGGTAAAGGCCCAGAGAAAAACAAAAGGTGACTGTGCTATAACTTACGAGGCAGACATAATAGTTTTCCACCTGATCACAAAAATGTTTGCCAGAGACCTACCCACATATGAGGACTTTGAGAGCAGTCTAATCTGCATGAGAACGTGGTGTGACAAATTACACATCACCAGATTGTCAATACCCCGGCTGGGGTGTGATTTGGTCAAGTTGGAATTCTATAGAGTTCTCCACATTATTGAAAAGACATTTAAAGGCCAAAATATAACCATTTCAGTTTATACGTTAGAATAAGTTTACTGTGCTTGCTATTTTTATTGTAGCTTTGATATTGATTATATATTATTTGCTGTTAACACAATAACGCTGTGAAAATAAGATAAAGGAGGACCAGAATTGAATAATAAGAAAAACCAGCATCAATAAAACATGAGGTTCAAGCTGTGGGAAAACTGGAAACTATTGGGGATAGTGGGGATATTAACACTGATAATAGTAGGGACAATTCTAGAAGTAGGAAAAAGTCAGAACAGGAATGAAACCTCAACTGTAAAACCAACCAGAGTAAAAGATCCCTAGGGGAAGAAAACAGATGTTCCAAGTATTATGGAGGGCTGTCCATAGAATATGTAAAGGGAGAGACAACATCTTACACATTTGATCTATGTCAGGTAATTGACTGTGGAGGAGACAATAGTTCGTGGCGAGGATATGACGTATATGTTTGTTTTGATCAGACTATGAATGCATGGTGTAACACGATGGGTAAAGCGGATAATAAGTGGTGTAGAGGGTGGGATCAAGTAGTGGGGTACACAGGGAAATGGACGCCAAACCCAACATGGTTAGGGAATTTTAAAAACGAGTGGAGAAAACTGAAATACAAAGGGATTATAGTGCTACCCAGAACCCTATAACTATGTCCATAAGGGAGTGGACAGGATACCCCTTAGATGAGACCCATTATGCTGGGAAAAACAATCCGCCTAAGTTTCTCCATATACTATTAGGAGTTGAGATATCAGGAACTGACCCCCTGGGAATCATAGAAGTTGAGTTTTTAGATAAGGTCAATGTAATAGATAGAAACAAGACAACGACTATAGGACCCCCAAACAGAGATCATAGTAGAGAAATTAGAGGTTGAAGGGTTGTGATAGAAATGGATTATACCAAATTAACCCCAGAAGATATACTAGAGAAAGCATATTAACCCTTTGTGGTGCAAACAGATTATCAACAATGCAGGGGATATAATAGGACCTTGGGCGCGGAGAGGACTATATTATTATTGTGGAGGGAAAAGATTGTTTGTAAGAATAAAAGGGAAAACTACAGAAGGTATATGTGCAATGGTCAGGTTAGCTGCACTAGTCACAATGATTGGACATAAACACCAAATTACAGCCACGAGACGAGGGAGAAGCTTTGATCTAACAATTAATTGTTGAACCTATATAGACTAAATAGGGATCCCTTGAGGAGTCCCTGATGAATACAAACCAGTAGACCAAATTGCTGCCGGGTTTGAGAATATCCCAATAATTTCAGCCCTATTCCCGGTCACCCCAAGTAAAATGTGGATAGAATAAATTATGTGCACTATAATGTCATGAGATTGGCAAATCTGACACAAGATGCCGTAGAAGGATTATCAGAACAATTGGCTCCAACCTCATTAATGGCAATACAAAATAGAATAGCACTAGACATGCTATTATCGGAAAAGGGGTGCCATGTTCCAAGATTTTTGCTGCACTTTTATTACCAATAATACCGCCCCAGACGGATCAGTAACGAGGGCTTTAGAAGGATTAAAAACCCTTTCCAAAACAATGGCAGAACACTCTGGTGTAAATACCCCATTTGATGATTGGCTGACCGGTGTGTTTGGAAAATATAAAACCATGTTTACATCAATTTTGATCTCTATAGCTACATTTGTGGCCATAATAGTGACCTGTGGATGCTGTTGCATCCTTTGTATCAGAACATTGTGTAACAGGGTGATAATAGCAGCAATTGAAAAGAAAGATGGAGCTCCACCCCCTTACACAATGCTTCTGCTGATATCTCCAGGAAATAATGATGATGAGGAGGAGGAATATGACTTATAAATATTGTTTTTTCCCAATAACTGTGCTTCTTTGCAGAGGCTGATTCATCACAAGTTATGTGTTTTCTAGATATTGATGTTTGAGAAATTTGCTGTTTGAAAATGTGTTAAGATTTAAATTTTGATTATTGAAATGTTTGTAGTCTAGATAATTTCAGTGTGATTGACTCAGCTGACATGTTGTGGTTGCCCAAACGTCAATTAGGGGATCGACTGGGTGCCTTTCCCCACAGGGGTTTTCGGCCCAGTCCAGCCTGAGCACACTGGTTTGTAGGGAATGTTATTTTTTATTATTATTATGTTTTAAGTACTTTTCTTTCTAGTAGTCTGATATGATGTGTCAGGTGAACATGTGGTGGCTGCCCATAAGCCAACTAGGGGGCCGCTTGGGTGTCTTTCCTCACAGAGGTTTTCGACCCAAGCTCATCTGGACATATTGGACCAAGAATTCTGAGATTTTTTAAGTGTTTATTAAGTGGTGTGGCCTCTTTTCAGAGGCCAAGAGAGGGATTGAAGGATAGCATTTTTTTTTTATTGTTAGATTTTGCTAAACATTTACTAATAAATGCAAACATAAAGGGTTTCTTCTTTTAAAGGGTTAACAGTGATAATGTGTGTACAAGAAAGAGGAACCCAACTTCCTGCTACTGGAGGCCTGCTGCTAAGTGTGTGTGTGAGAGACGTATAAAAAGCCGGAAGGACAGCATAAAGGCAGAGAGGCTAATACATTAGTACATCTCTCCTGCGCAGAAATTGTACTCTCTAACTTCCTGCATTCAAAATAAAACTTGTTAATTTTCAATTCAGATCTCCGTCAATTTTTGAACATGCAATGGACCATTTGAGTCCAACAGACTCTGATTGGTTTATTCTCAAAACACACCTATATCTCATTAGGAGAATAAGCTCAAACCTGTTAGACCATGCGCCGCTGCACAGAGCAAATTTTCCGTCCTTAAAAAAGTGGTTTCTGACACACCCTTAATGCTTTTGCACCCTGCGCTTTGGACTTTGCATCTAGATCGTTATAATACAGCCCAATAAATTAATTTGTTCTCTGATATCGACATAGTTGGTATGTAGCTTAGGCTAAGGTCATTCTCCAGAAACTATTTTATATACTCATTTGTTACTCCATAAAATACTCCTTGAAGAAACCCTGTTCACCATATTTGGAACGATACTGGATAATAATGAGCTCAGTTCTGAGGCACATGTTACCGGCCTCAGATCTAGGGGATATCTGCGCCGGCAGCCAATGATACACAGGCGTTGTGCACTGTGGATCAGTGTAAAAACTGTGCAAAAACACAAGGAGACAAAGAAGTTACGTCTTTCCACCGCAGCAGTCAGTTTATTACTGAGATATTTAACACACATATAAATAAAACATTTCAAAACTCAAAAACTGTCAAAGTGCTTGTCTGGCGTACTTTTATGCAAATAATTAGTATATTAAGACACTTTCTGAATATGTAAAATACACATTTGAGCAAAATATAATGTATACTTAATTATATATAAAGCTCATTTGGAGTGCCATCAATATCCATTTAAAATCTTGCATATATTTTATAATAGCAATTGTACAGTTTGACAGTAACAAAACAGTAACAAGATATTAACATAAATCACATTATCAGTATTCACTGAAGTCTTAAAACCTGACTTTATAAGAAAGTATTTTAGTTAACATTAAGATATTATCATTTTATCTTATACCATTTATTTGTACACATGAACACACCAAATCAAAATGGTGATTTATAGCAAAATGGCAATATAGCAAACCAATAAATGCATTTTTAAAACAATCTTAAACAATTAATACAACCTGTAACATGAATATAATAGTTTAGCCTGATAAAACATTCTTCTAATCCTCTTCAACATAAATCAGGCATTAAACACAGTGAAACACACTATTCAGCTATTTCTCCTAACTTTTAGTTAATTAAAACACTCCAGTTTACACACACACACACTTCAAAACCCACTTTGACTGTCTGCACTACACATAACAATTAATATATGTCTAATAAAATAAACATTTTATGAAGAATATTAATTGCAACAAAAAAGTCAGTGAGGGGCAGAGTTCAAAAGGGAGACAGCTCAGGGGAAAAAGCTGTTCCTCAGTCTGCTGGTTTTTGTCCGGGGGAGCCTGAAGCGCCTGCCGTAAGTGAGCAGGGTGAGAGGTGTCCTTAAGAATACTGCGCGCTCGGCGCAGACAGCGTTTCTTCTGGATGCCCTCAATGGCTGGCAGTGTGGTCACTGTGATGCGTTGGGCAGTTTTCACCACCCGCTGCAGTGCCATACGGTCAGCAACAGAGCGGCTTCCATACCAGACTGTGAAGCAGTTGGTCAGGATGCTTTCTATTGTGCAGCGGTAGAAGTTCACCAAGACAGCTGATGAAAGCTGGTTCTTCTTACGTTGCCTCAAGAAAAATAGGCGCTGGTGAGCCTTCTTGACCAGGCTGGAAGTGTTGGTGGTCCAGGAGAGGTCCTTTGAGATGTGGGTCCCCAGGAACTTGAAGGATGAGACAGGCTCAACGGCCATCCCATTAATGTGGATGGGATCATGTGAGCCTGTTCGTCCCTTCCTGAAGTCCACAATGAGCTCCTTGGTCTTGTTGGTGTTAAGGAGCAGATTATTGTCGGTGCACCAAGTGGCCAGATGCTGTATCTCCTCCCTGTAGGCAGTCTCATCATTATTGCTGATTAGACCAATCACTGTGGTGTCATCTGCAAATTTGATGATGGTGTTGGATCTGTTCACAGGCCTACAGTCGATGGTAAAAAGGGAGTAGAGGAAGGGGTTCAGCACGCAGCCCTGTGGTACACCAGTGTTGAGTGTGACGGTGGTGGAGCAAATGTGGCCTGATCTAACATTCTGAGGTCTGTTAGTCAGAAAGTCCATAACTCAGTTGCAGAGAGACGTGTTGATATCCAGGTCTAAGTTTTAACATTAACTTGGAGGGTATGACAGTGTTGAATGCTGAGCTGAAGTCAACAAACAGAATTCGTGCATAAGTGTTTTTGTTGTCCAGATGTGTGAGGACAGAGTGCAGTGCTATGGAGACGGCATCTTCTGTGCTCCTGTTGCCACGGTAGGCAAACTGATGTGGGTCCAGTGTGGATGGCAGAGAGTCTTTCAGGTGTGCCAGGACCAACCGCTCGAAGCACTTCATGATGATTGGTGTGAGTGCTACAGGACGGTAGTTATTCAGGCATGTTGGGCTGGAGTGTTTGGGCACTGGCACAATAGAGGTGGTTTTAAAGCATGTTGGCACAGCTGCTAGGTTAAGCGACAGGTTGAAAATGTCTGTGAATTCCCCAGCGAGCTGTTCTGCACATGCTTTGAAGATGCGCCCAGGAATACCGTCTGGTCCAGCAGCCTTACGCACATTGATCCGACTCAGTGCGGTGTAGACTTCTGAGGAGGTGAGTGTGATAACTGAGTGGAACAAAGAAAAGTGATCTGATTGACCCAGGTGGGGGAGGGGTGTCACAGCATATCCTTCAGCCATGTTTGTGTAAACTTGGTCTAAAGTTTTGTTCCCCCTTGTGTGGCAGAAAATGTTTTGATGGAATTTGAGGAGCACTGTCTTTAAGTTTGAGTGATTAAAATCCCCCGCAACAATAAAAGCAGCCTCCGGGTGAGCAGTCTGTTGTTTGCTGATGGCTGCATGAAGTTCATTCATAGCAAGCTTGGCATCAGCATCGGGAGGAATATAAGCAGCAGTTATTATGATGGAGGTGAACTCCCGTGTCGATGATAGTGAAGATAGTATGTGTCCCTGAGAATTGGGAATGTTGGTTATAACTTATACCCCTGACCAAACTCCCCACTGCCTTTGAAACCACTGAACTCTTATGAACTCTGACTTTTGTTAAAATAGTAGTTTTCCATTTCATTTTTTCTCTGTGTCAACATTATGTCCATTGTGGATGTGTTATTAGTGATATATGTATTATCTTTTAGATTTTAGATCATCCTCCACTCACTCATCCATTTGGTTTTTCCTTGCCAGACTTAATTCAAGACAATATGATTGTCTCTTAAAAGTATTTCCAATGATTAATTTTATTTATGTCAATAATCTTAATAAAAACTGCATCAAACAAATTAGTATATTAGAATGATTTCTGAAGGGTCATTGTGCTGGTTTCTGTGTAGTTCACTTTTTCCCCACCGGGTGGTATTGTTCTGCTAATTTTAGCATTGTGAAAATAAGTAACCTTTCAACTTTTCGGCACCTTTTGTGCCATCCAGTTGATGCTGACAGTCTCTCAGACTTTCATATATCTATTCCTTTTGTAATTACTTATAGAAGCTTTGTAAGTACTGAAATATTTTATGACAATTTTATGTGCATTATATATTAGTATCAGGGACATTTTTCATGATAAAATTTATGTTTATTAAAATTGCTTTAGATCAGAAATTTATGCATCCACATCATTATAGTGGCTGTTCAAGAGGTTTCAGAAAACTCAGTTATCTAACCTTCTTTATATTTTTGCTGGTCTTCAACATATATTTTTATTTCTTACTAGAGAATCATGTGAAGAATGAGGTTCTTGAGTTTCAGAGAGTTAATCTGTAGCCCTAATATCTGCCGCAGCCTTAAACACTGGTGCCTCAGCTGCAGCTGCTTCTGCCTCTCTTTCTTGGTGTAATGCATTTAGCCTCCAGATGAGCCTCCTCCACTTTAAGCTGAGCTTGTATTTGAGCTTGCTTTACTTTCACTTCTATTTCTTTTTGTGCATACATGGCTCTTGTTAGTGTAGCTTCTACCCTCGCATAGGCCTCCAATGCTGCTACACTTGCTGCAGACCTGCTTGAGCTTCTTGATGATCAAGTACATGCCGATTGTCATGTTACACATAATCATTTGGTTCCATCTTGTGGTAATTTGGTGTAATGACACTGATAAGTGCAAGCTTTTTTCTTATTGGTCGATTTAGATCACCAGACTCTTAGGTTAGAGGTTAATCAGGAAGTGATCGCAGTGTTCCAGATTCTCTCCATGCGGTCTAAGCTGACTAAGAACTCTCTGTTTTCTTTGTGTTTGTGCCTAGGAAAGGCTTCGCCTGTAAGTCTGTTATTTTCTAATATTGTTTGAACTACTGTATATGCATACATAAATATGTATACTAAAATAATGAGTAAGAGCATAAAAAGAACCACTGTTAAGTAATGATAATGCTAATCAGAACTTGAATGTACCCTTCTGACATTTGTTCAGATGACATTGTGAATAATGTAAATTGATTTGTATTAATTTAAACTCTCTGTAATGAGACTTTTGTAATCTTCGTATGTTTCAGTTTTACAAAAAAGAACAAGGAAGAGGAAAGAACATAACAGTAAAAAGTTCAGCTTTACTCCTTCGTCTGATCCTTTCTTGATTCCTAACTGTTAGCTATCTGTCAATAACGCGTAGAAGAAACGCGCTTGTAGGACAGAATACCGATATTGTTCTCGGATGATGACATTCTGAAGTGAATGCAGAACTTGATCTTCTATTCAATAATGTCTATGAGTCAAATAGGGGTGTGAAACTATACTGGTCTCATGTTTCGGTTCGGTTACGATTATCATGTCATGGATTGGGTTAAATTTGATATCTCGGTGCATCACGGTGCATTGACAATGCTTTCCATCCACAATTTGTCGGTGGCATATTAATATAAACTGCATTAAAAAAGTTAGCATATTAGAATGATTTCTGAAGGGTCATGTACTGGTTCCAGTGTAGTTCACTTTTGCTCCACTGGGTGGTACTGTTCTGCTAATCTTAGCATTGTAAAAATAAGTGATATTTCACCTTTTCGGCACCTTTTGTGACATCCAGTTATTGCTGTCAGCCACACGGTCTCAGACTTTTATCTATCTATTAATTTTGCAATCACTTATACATATTACTTAGCCACAGCCATATCACCCTGCAGCCCAAGACCGGTTACTCACTGAAGCTGGTCAGTACCTGGATGGGAGACCACATGGGAAAACTAGGTTACTGTTGGAAGTGGTATTAGTAAGGCCAGCAATGGGTGCTCAACCTGCGGTCTGTGTGAGTCCTAATGCTCCAGTAAAAGTGAAGGGGACACTACACTGTCAGTGGGCGCCGTCTTTTGGATGAGACGTTAAACCGAGGTCCTGACTCTGTGGTCATTAAAGATCCCATGGCACTTCTTGTAAAGAGTAGGGGTGTGTCCTGGCCAAAGTCCCTTTATCGGTCCTTACGATCATGGCCTCCCAATCATCCCCCTCCACCGAATTAGCTCTATTCACTGTCTTTTCACTCCACCAATAGCCAATAATATCCAGCTGCAGGCCCGCAGAACCACACACGTTCCAGGCACACACAATCTGGCACACACAATCTAGGCATACCATATATGGTTACGATGGATGTTAATGTTATTAACGTCTTCTTGGACATCGTCATTGATATATTTTGATATATGTGGTTAATAAATATTGTACACAATAAACAATAGTGTTTACTTTAATTTATTTCACAAATATTGCGATCGAGACGGGCAAATGGGGAGCGTTGTTTCCGATCGCCATTTAATATAATAGACTGAACAGATTTCTGTCAGTCATCATAGATGATCAGTCATTATTATCTGACAGAGTCAATATCGCAGATACTTTGCTGGCTTTGCTGAAAGATCTAAATTGGACAGGTTTAATTTATATAATGCATTAATTCATAATGAAGGAAATAATTGCAAGTTAATATAGGCAATAATACATTTTACATGTAATAAATGTATAACACTATATTAATATTTTACTCAAGCGATTTAATAGAATTTATTTGCTTAATTTTCTAATAACTTTTTAAATAATGATTTCCCACATTAAATACTGTAGTAGGCTTAATTTATAGTAAGCAACATATTGTTTTTAAACCAAAATGTAGCAATAGAAACAAATTAACTATTAATAATTAATAAAAAAAAGTAAATATATATATATAACTAACAGCTGTGGCAGTTTAGTAAAATATATTAGTTTATAATCAGATAATCAGTTAAGATAATCAGTTTATAACTATATTATAGTGTCTTCAACCAATTATTTTTATTTACATAATTTTGGTTCAGAAACTGCAGAGATGTTAAAATGATCGTTCCGATATAATAATAATGACTGAAATGGGAAACCATATTTGTGAAATTCAATAGGTGGCGATAATGCTAAGGAGTTAGTTAGTTACCATATATGGTTTGCCTAAATCGTGTGTGCTAGATTGTGTGTGCCTGAAACGTGTGTGGTTCTGCAGCTGGATATATCTCCCAATAGCTGGCGTGTGGTAAACGTTGTTGGCTGGGCCGTTGCTGTGGCTGCCGTCGCTTTTAATCTGCTGGCGTGTTTGTAAAGTAACCTTTCCTCTCCTCTATCGATATTAAAGAGATGCTTGTGGACCGCGTCACTCTATGGTGAACAGCGCTGACAGTTTTAAAGCCAATCTCAGCCTTTTCTGTTGAGCGTGTGAACACAGCGTGTGAATACTGCTTGTAATAAAGGACAATATTGTATTACAAATATTATACTGTATAAATATATTTAAAATTTTTAATTCAAGAATTATTGTGTTGTGAAGAAAAATATATATTTGTGGATGGAAAGCATTATCAATGCACTGTGATACATTGAGATATCGAATTGAACACAATCAATGACATGATAATCATAACCAAACCAAACCATGAGACCAGTATAGGTTCAAACCCTTACTTATTGACTCATTAATGAATAGAAGATCAAGTTCTGCATTCACTTCAGAATGTCTTCACCTGAGAACAAGATCAGCATGTACTCGATCATCAAGAAGCTCAAGCAGGTCTGCTCATGTGTAGCAGCATTGAAGGCCCATGTGAAGGTAGAAGCTACACTAACAAGAGCCATGTATGCACAAAAAGAGAAAGAAGTGAAAGCAAGGCAAGCTTAAGTACAAGTTCAGTTTAAAGTGGAGGAGGCTCGTATAGAGGCTACACTACAGCATTACACCAAGAAAGACAGGCAGAAGCGGCTGCAGCTTGGGCATCAGTGTCTGAGGCTGCAGCAGATATTAGGGGTACAAATCAACTCTCTGAGAGTCAAGAACCTCATTTTTCATGTGATTCTCTACAAAGAACTAAACAATATGTTGAAGACCAGCAAAAAATAAAGAAGGTTACATGCCAGAGTTTTCAGAAACCACTGAACAGTAGCCAGTAGCTTCTAACCTAGTTGAGTTCCAACAGCCTTTGCCAGCGATTAAGTTTCTGCTTAGACTTCTGCTTAGAACACTAACAACAGAAACTTGTGACTGGGATGCACTTCTACCAGTTAAGAAATTCAAAGAATGGAAGGTTTGAAGAGACTCATTAAAGGAGCTTGAGCTTGTCAAAATTCTCAAAACTCTCTTGATCAAGTGCAAAAAAAAAAAAAGGAAATTTGTGTCATCTGTGATGCATCCTCAATAGCTATTGCAGTCGTTGCTGGCTGTGGAAATAGCTGACATTATTGAGGACGAAATTGACATCAAGCTGGATGCTGTGACATTTTATTCAGACAGCAAGGTTTTCTTAGGTTACATTTGTAAAAAATCCAGGAAGATTTATGTGCAAAGCATGTGGTTGACTGGCCCAAGTTTCTTGTTTAACACAACAAAAAACATGCCTCACACAGGTCCCTTTGCCATGATACCCTCAAGTTAATTCCTGTGCCACTCACATTTCAAGAGGAGAGTTACACCCCAAATGCTTTGATAGATTCTCAAGTTAGCATAAACTGATTCGTGCAATAGCCAGACTTGTGCACATAACTCACTCGCTTGAGAAAGGTAATGATAAAATAACTTCTAGAGTCTGGAATATATGTAACAAATCCTGCTCAGTAGAAGACCTTAAAGAAGCGAAGTGCATCACCATCTATAGCATACAAGCAGAATGCTACTCGAAAGAGCTGAAATGCAGAGTAAAGTCCTATTTGCAATCGATCACCTTAAGTAGACAAACGTGGCCTCCTCAGGGTTGATGGATGTCTCTCGCAAGCGAGCCTTGGTAGAAATTAAGTGTGTTCTTTGATTTTCCCCGGGCAGTATCACATCATATCCCTTTTCATTCAACATTATCACAAACAAGTTGAACATCAGGGATGTGCATTTGCTGAGGGTGCCTTCAGAGAGGCTGGCTTCTGGATTGTAGGTGGTAAAATCACAAGTAGTGGAATTTTTCAGTGTGTAAAGTCTGCGGGGGAAGTTTTTAACTCAAAATATGTGTCTCAGTATGGACCCTCTATTCTCCTTTGTAGGGGTGGATATTTTTGGGCCTTGGTTGATCACCACTTTAAACCAAAGGAGGACAAGCAAACTCAAAACGCTGGGCAGTCTTGATCACATGTATGAGCTCAAGGGTCATACATACAGAAGTCAAATAATCAATGGATAGCTCCAGTTTTATAAATGCTCTCCGCCATTTCTTTGCTGTCCGAGGTCAGGCAAAGCAGTGCCAGTCAACAAATTTCCTTTGGTCCTGATTTGGCCCAAATCAACAACTAAGATGTGGCCCAGATCAGTTAGTTTTCCGCGGTCCAGAACTGGCCCACATCTTTTTAGCCAGAACTGAACCAAAGTAGTGCCACAACTCCACCAAGCTTGAGCCAAGGAATACATTTTTATGTGGCCCAGATATGGGCCTTGTATTCAAGATTAGTATGGGCCTTGTATTTGCCTGACCACATATATATTTTTACTGAGTAAATCACACAACAAAAATACAACCAAATTTACTTTAATCAATGCAAATAACATTCAGATAAACAATTATTGAACTAAATGTGGACAAATAAAGAGTTTTTAAACATTTTTACAACATACAAACAGTAAAAATCCAAAATAGAAATAATTGTTAAATGAATATCAATATCATATGTTTGATGCAAAGATGATATAATACAAACATAAATACATGTAACTGTACATTTAAGTTTTAATATATATATACACACACACACAACACTACCGGTCAAAGTTTGGGGTCAGTCTGATTCTTCTATGTTTTAAAATAAGCTTCTCCTGCTCACAGAGGTTGCATTTATTTAATCAAAAATACAGAACACATTGTAAAACTGAAATGTTATTGCACTGTAAAATAGCTGTTCAAAGGTAGTTTAGTCTTCAGAGTCACATGATCCTTCAGAAATCACTCTATTATTAATTATTAATAATAATGTTAATAGTAATAAAGGCAGTAATGACTGGAGTAATCATTTTATTTGAAACTACATACAATAAGAAAGCAGTTATTTACAATTTTAATAAATATTGAACAATTTAAGATTTTTTTTTTTTTTTTACATTTTTAAAATGCTGACTTGATAAACAGAATCATTTTCTTAAAAAAAAAAAACCTGAAAAAAAAACTGACCCCAAACATTTGACCGGTAGTGTATATGAATATACAGTGTTGGGTAAGTTACTTTAAAAAAGTAATAGATTACAGTAGTAAAAAGTAAATAGATTAGTAAAGGATAACTTCATGTAAAATGAAAGCAGATTACTAATTACTTTACGTTGAAGTTACTTCTAAAATATATATATCACCCAAAACTTAAAACTCTCTCATCATTCCCTTGTTTCAAACCTGTTGTAGAAGGGTTCTTTGTGAGGGAAGAAGACAGGGTCGGCGTTAAGGTAAGTGACAATTTTATTATTCTTTTTAGTGTTTAAGCAACAAGCTCCCAATGTGCTGGTTGTTGCTCAGTTCTTTCTCTCCCGACTGGTCTCTCTCGCTCCCTTAAGAGGGCGTCTCTCCGGCCCAATCACTAGAGAAAGCAGGTGTTATTAATTATTTCTGATTGGGCTACTGACCAGCCGCCGGTATCTCCACTCGCTCTCCCCCCTTTCCGGGTGTTCGGCCACGCTCTCCCCACCACACCTGTTTATGTTTTTATTTTAACACAAAAGAAGACATGTTAGAGGAAAACTGAATACCTGTAACCACTAACATCAGTTTGAAAAAGCACTGCAGTGTTTGTCTGTCAGTTGCAGTGTTTGTCAGTGCAGTTTGTCTGAGGTAATTAGTCTACAGAAATGTATATTCCATACAAAGCCTGAAGCTGATCCATCAGTTCTTGCCGCGTGACTCGTGGTTTTCAACTGGGTTAACTTGGGAAATGTGAGTGCGCACAATATTCAATCCCAATGCGATCCCGCGCGCAAAAGATGAGATATGTGAATGGCATAAGCAGCTACACTTCTCTTCATATTCAGAGGACACCTTCACTCCCGATTCTGCACAAAATTCCAATTTAGCCTGTTTAGGGTGTTTCTGGGTGCCAGTGTCCTCCTTGGTGATGATGAGTATTGTCCTACAATGCTTTCTGTTCAAGTGCTTGAACAAGTTGCTGGTCGAGTTAAAAGCAGTGGAAAGTTTTTTAGAGACTGGACATACTGTAGATTGAATTTCACAGACATATTTCTGTTTTACGCTCAATGAGGGGAGTTAGAGGATTCTGTCTGACAGCACCTGCATTGAAAAAGAATTAAAATAATATGATCCGCAATACAACCTGGAAGTACATCTGCCAAATTACTATACAAATCAAAATGCTAAACTGTGTTGAAACTAAATGCATGTAATCTATTACATTTTTAAATATTTATTTAAATGTTATATATTTTCTATTATATTTATATATATTATTCAAACAATTGAATACAATTGTTAATGATTCTCCCGTTTAAGCTTAAAATCAGTTTAACATTTTCTGCAAATCTAAAGTGTTCCAGTTTTGTGAACATTAACAGAAGCACTAGTTACTAGGTCATTATCTTCTGGCTTGCACTTGACTTAATTTTTCAATTTTTCCCATTTTCCTAAACACTTATGTGGCATTGCCTTTGTGTTTTGCATTAGCATTGTTATAGCTGAATATGTAATAAAGTTCACATAGTTGCAAACATTTATGAGTTACATTTATGAGTGACATTTATGATTATCTTTCCACAGCTAAACACAAATGATGATATTTTAAAGAAAGCTGTAAACCTGTAACCATTGACTTACATAGTAGGAAAAACAAATACTACTGAAGTCAATTGTAACAGGTTTCCTGGTTTCTTAAAAATATATTATTTTGTGTTTAACAGAAGAAAGAAATTAAACAAATGAAGGAAGAGTAATTGATGACAACTAAATTTATGTGTGAACATTCATTTTAACTGTTAAAACGATCAAAACAGAGCTAACAGGTTAATCTTTGAAAACCAAACTACTGACACATGCACTAATATTATTTTTTACATTTATATTTGAGCAGCTTAATAACTTCTAAACTTCTCACTCTTATATTTCTTTAGTAATAATACTGTAATTATGTTTGCTTTAAATCTATTGTATAAATTTAATATAAATGAACGTACTGTGGTCGAAGTGACGATTGCAGAGATTACATTGTGCCATTATCACATCGCTATGATTAAGTGCTGTCATTTTTGTTGTCCAGTGTGTTTTTAAGAGTAAAGAGTCTCTTCTTCTTTTGAACTGAACCCAGAAGAGCTGACAACTGTCTCCATTACAGTGCCACGCTGGTCAAACTGTGTTATTGAAGTCAGTTACTTTACATATCAAATGACCATTAGACAAAAAAATTAATTGATTTATAAATGTTTCTTGTTGAGCTTTAGCTCTATATTGAACAGAAATGTTTTACCCATATTGTTAGTCCAATTTACAATTATAAGACACTTTTTTCTATTGGCTTCCACTATGTTAGGCCTAATGGGACCGCTTTTATTTTAAACCTTGCTAAACCACACTGAAACGTGACTGAACATTTTCACAAATTGCTATTTATCTATAATAAATAAACCGTATTTTGTGGTCTTTGGAAATAACTGCAATGCTAACGTTAATTTAAACAGCAAACAGTTGGAGCGCTAACGTTAAACACTACTTTCAAAGAGGGAAATACTATTCAACTCAACGCATTTCTTAATTAAATGAATAACTAATCACTCAATGAGTCCTAACTTTTACATATAATGATGAATATTTAAGTAAATCACTTTGAATGCCAAATGATCACTTACCTCAAGCAAATGACAGGCGGGAAGAATGTTAAGCTCGCAGGATAGACTTTGCAACTGAAGTGTGGTGTGGCAGATGTCTGCTAATGCCACACCTGTGTTCAGTTTCGCGTGTTTTCCAAATGCAATCCCAAAGTCAGCCAGAAGTCTATGTTTTCCGATGTCTTACTAGGCTCTTATGTGTTTTAACTGGCCCACACACTGCAAAAGGAACTGTGAACCAGAAGAACATTCTCACCTTTTCTGAATGTATGGCAAAACATATATGGTAATAATCTGACCCATATCTGTTCAGCCATGCCATATCTCAGCCACATGTGCCAGCTATCACCCACATTTGGCCCAAATGTTCTTGCTATCTGAGGTTGAGGTCAGACTGCAGTACTAACTTTGTTGGAGCATGCAAGGAGATGCATATGGAGGCAATTACAGATAATAGGAAGGTAAAAGAATATCTGAGTAACAAGGGGTGCACTATATGATTGGAGTCTCAAGAGGGATCCTTGAATCTGTGTTACAAGTACTTGGACCATCAAAGTTGTCCCCTGAGGTTTTGACCACTTTTTTGGCTAAAGTCAGCTATAATTTACACTCATTCACTGGTACCTGTGTCTACAAATCCAGATGCTCCACTGATTCTTACCCCAGCACCTGTACTGACTCTGAAGTCTTCAGCAGTTCTTACTCTACCATAAGAATTTGGTGAAAGGGATCTCTTTGTTCGTCAGTGAAGACAGGTTCAGAGCTTGGCCAATACATTCTGGAATCATTGAAGGAAAGATTATCAACCTTACAAAACTGCAGAAAATGGCAAAATGAGAGCTCCAATCTCTAAGTGAGAGATGTTGTGTTGTTGAAAGACAGTCATGTTAAGAGGAATGGTAATTGTGATAGAAACATTTCCTGGGAGAGACGGGAGAGTAAGAAAGGTTGAGAGAAAGGTGGTAATGACAGAGTGTCCAAGATGTTCTTACAGCTTATACTGGATGTTGTTTTATTGTTGTCACCTAAGACTGAGTAAACTAATTTGAATATACTTGACGGGGAGTGTGCTGGTTCCAGTGTAGTTCACTTGTGCTTTACTGGGTCGGTTTTGCTAATCTTAGCATTGTGAAAATAAGTGATCTTCCACCTTTTGGGCCATTTTGTGACATTCAGAACCGCAAGGTTACTCAGACTTTAATCTATGAATCCAGGGGTGTTGCTAGACATAAAGCTCTACTGGGGCACCTCCACCCCCCTCAAAAAAAAAAAAGATGTGTATATACACCCCACCCCAGGGAGTTTCTTATTTTAAAAAAATATTTATTATAAGTAAATAAAAGTATTATTGTTATACAATTAAAATTCTAAATAAATAACAGAAATTAATCCTACATGTAACTGGAAAACAATGTAAAGACAAAACTGGTGGTATGCTAAGATCATTTAAGAAATGTTTTGCATGGATATTAATTTAATTTGAATGAAATTCTTTAGACTGTATTTCTATAGAATACAAAAAAAATGTTTTATGTAATTACTTGTTGTCTTAGACTTGACACATGGCAGAGAATTAGGTTTATTATGTCTTACCTGCCTGACTCGTCATCCCTCCTTTTTATTTCATACAAAAAATCTATCAGGAGGCATGCTTAGTAAGATCACCATCATATTATTAAAGCTTTAGTTTTATCAACGTACAAAACTCACTGTGTGCATCACCATGGCAGTTTCACAACACCTGAGCGGCGCGTGAGCAGCAAGTAATTTTTTGGTGCGCATGTTCACAATCAGGAATTGCACAGAGAGAAGAGCAGCGCATCAGCGAAGATGCGTCAGTTTGCTGTTTGATTACACTACATTGCTTTTCACCAGCATTGGTTCGGTTGCACATAGAAAATAACATCTTTATTTAAAGGATTATCACTCTTAATAAATACACTTGCATATGAAGTAAATCATATCTGAAAGCATTTACTGGGGCACTGGCGATGTTCACTGGGGCACATGCTTCAGTAAATTGGGTCTAGCGATGCCCCTATATGAATCTATTCATTTTGTATTCAATTTTTTAAGCGTTGTCTATAAGTACTGAATTATTTTATGAAAATGAAATGTAAAAGTAAATGTATGGAAAATTATTATTTTAAACTGAAAAAATATTTTGTGTAACTTTTAAACTGTAATTTAATAAGCACTTATTTTTTAAATGTAATAGACTAGTCAATTAGTTTGAATTACTGAGAACATAGTTTCATTAATTCACTCAAGATTTTTCAGGGAAAGAATTTACAGGAGGATAGAAATAGAGTTTTATTGAATTACATATCAGGTAGAGCAAAAGTGGGGGGGGCTCTAAGTAGGTCATCCGGTGCCTCAGTCAAAGTTAATTCAGTGTGCGTGGTTATTAGTGTCGGTGTACACGCTCGGAACTTTAAACTAGCACACAGTTGGCTGTAAAACTATACAAAGACACAAATGATTGTGTACTCTCTGCTTGGTCTCTGTCTGAGGCGTACATGTACGGCTGAATGCTGGTCCTCTCATTCATGCTGCTTGCTTCTCTGTCTGCCTGTCTGTTGCCAAACACAGAGCGGGGCAGCTCTTGGCTCCGCCCCCTTGTTACGTTGGGCGGGAAGTCGAAACAAATTTTCATATGAAGCAACACACCCTTAAAACAGCGAGCTGTGTACACGCCCCCAAAATCACACTTTATAACACATTATAATAGAAAAATCTGAACTGTGTTTTGAACTAAACCTAAACTGGCACATTCAGAAGAACCATAATATTAATATTAAATCATAAAAAAGGGGTAACTATGTGCCCTTTAAGGTTTACATTACATTTTTGCTGAAGCCACATTTAATTGACTTTTCCTCCAAATTAAATGTTACTGGCAAGTGACAGTTCAGTAAATCGGTGTTATTAGTTAGCTTTAGTGAAAGATTGACAGATAATAAGAAACTGCATTAGGATATTTTTTACTGTTTGTTCATTGCACACACAGACACACACACGCACACACACACACAGACAAAATCTTCAGATATCAAATGTAATACTATGGAGCCCACTATCGTTTGCAATTTTACCCATGTTTTACTTACCTGCAAATAATTATATAGCTGTAATTGTATATAATGTTTTTCTTACCTGTATGTGAAGTTTGAAGACCCACAGGTAACAAAATCACTTGGGTATTTAAAGACCAAGAAAATGCATTTTAGAATGAGGTGCATACAATTTAAATGGTTGTAATGTAAATGGATGTAATGTAAGTAAAAATAAATTAGAAATCTGTAATTTATTCACTATGCAGCTTAAAAAAATTTTTATAGACTAAATCTCTAAAACACAAACCTTATTTTCTCTTACTTAACGTTACACACAAACTACTTAACTGTTCCATACGTTTCTGCATTTAATATCCATCCTTAATGTGATGCTATAACTTAAGTAATCTAGCTAAATTAGTGCTAGCTAAATTAGCGCTAGCAAACTGCACCCACACCGACACCCTGACTGCGCACCAGAGACCTTGGTTATACGTTTTGTAACGTTAGTTATGCCTACTAAGTGTTTTAAAACTACTTTCACTATATTTTATTGTTAGTGTTAGCATAAACTAGCGTTGGTTATCGTTGGCCAACTTAGCTTTACATGTGAGAGCAGTCTACTTGATGTTACAGTACAATTTACTAAGCTAAAACCTCACCTGTCTAGCGAAGTCAGCAGTTTAGCATGACTATTATTACTCGGCTAAATTTGCAACTTACCGAGTTAATCAGATCCGCTGCTGCGAGCAGTAAGTGACGACCATTGAAAATGCTGCATCTGCCTGCAAAGTCCCGGGCAGTGAAAAGGGGTCATGCCGAATTATTAAAATCACGTTTGATGAACAGACCTGCCACACATGGACAGCTGCTCTAATAAATTTTCTCTGTTAGCTCACTTTTAGAACATTTATTCTACACAATAATCACATACAAAAATCTACTCAAATAAATTGCATTAGTTTTATTCAAAATAAACTGTTATATAAAAACTTATATATTTTTAGAAAATAGGAAGCAAATATATATTTTTTGTAAAAAACAAATAAAATAAACTAGATTGCAATTATTTAAAGTATATAAAACCTACTTTGTTAGTTCTCTCTCTTTTGCTTGCTCACTCTCTCTCTGGACGGTGCAGTGGGGCAATAAGTCATTTATATCGGCCAGCATGCACCTCTCCTCTTGGGTGGCCTGCCTGTCCTTCATTTGTGCAGTCTTGGCTGTGTTTAGTAACTGGGTCATTTTGTCTTTGCCAGGAGCAACCTTCTGAAGAGACCCACTTTGCCTTACTCTCCCTTCAGAGACTCCCTCAACACTTGTGAAGGACTTTTCATATCCCTTCTGTTATTATTATAAAATTTAGCTCTCTGGGGGAAGTTTTTTATCCCAACTTTAGGGCAATGGGATTGCTTAGAAGGACATTTAAAAAAATCTGTTTGGATTTAAACTTTCCTTCTACACTTGAAGACTGTGTGTACTTTCTTTCACCCAGAGGATCATCTTATTTACATTTACATTTAGTCATTTAGCAGACGCTTTTATCCAAAGCGACTTACAAATGAGGCAAGGAAGCAATTTACAAAACTATAAGAGCAACAGTGAATAAGTGCTGTAGGCAAGTTTCAGGTGGGCAAAGTCTAAGAAGCAAAGCATTAGTAATGTAAGTTTTTTTTTTTTTTTTTTTTTTTTTTTTTTGAGAGAGAGAGAGAGAGTACAGTTAGTGGTATAGCCATAGAGGCAATTGCAGATTAGGAAAGACAGTGGAGACTAAATAGTTTTTAGTCATTATTTGAAGACAGCAAGTGACTCTGCCGTTCTGATGCAGTTAGGGAGTTCATTCCACCAACTGGGCAGATTGAATACGAGAGTTCGGGAAAGTGATTTCTTCCCTCTTAGGGATGGAATCACGAGGCGACGTTCATTCACAGAACGCAAGTTTCTGGAGGGCACATAAGTCTGCAGAAGTGAGAGCACATAAGAAGGAGCAAAGCCAAAGGTTGCTTTGTAAGCAAACATCAGAGCTTTGAATTTGATGCGAGCAGCAACTGGCAGCCAGAGCAAACAGGTGAGTAGCGGAGTGATGTGCTCTTTTAGGTTCATCAAAGTCCACTCGTGCTGCTGCGTTCTGAAGCAGCTGAAGAGGTTTTATAGAGTTAACTGGAAGCCCGGCTAGTAGAGAGTTGCAGTAATCCAGTTTGGAGAGAACAAGAGCTTAAACAATGAGTTGAGCTGCATGTTCAGATAGGAAGGGTTGGACCTTTCTGATGTTACAGAGTGCGAATCTGCAAGATCGAGCAGTTCTAGAAATGTGGTCAGTTAGTCATCAATCATTACTCCAAGGCTTTTTACCATTTTGGATGCAGTAATGGTTGCCCCATCCATCTGGATTGAAAAGTTATGGTGTACAGTCGGGTTGGCAGAAACTTAAAGCATTTCCGTTTTCGCGAGGTTAAGCTGAAGATGATCTTTCATCCACTGTGAAATGTCTGACAGGCAGGCTGAGATGCGAGCTGGAACCGAGAGATCATCAGGGTGAAAAGAGAGGTATAGGAAGGAAAGTGGTAGGAAAATCCATGTTTCTGGATGACTGGTCCTAAAGATGTCGTGTAGATGGAGAAGTGAAGTGGCCCAAGAACAGACCCCTGAGGTACCCCAGTGTTTAGATGCTGTAGGTTGGACACCTCTGCCCTCCAAGACACCCTGAATGATCTGTCAGAGAGGTAAGATCTGAACCATTGAATAACAGTGCCTGCAATGCCCAGTGACTCAAGCGTAGATAGCAGGATCTGGTGGTTTACAGTGTCAACAGCAGCTGATAAATCCAGCAAGATGAGGACTGATGATTTAGAGTCTGCTTTAGCCAGTCTGAGATCCTCCACTACCGAGAGCATGGCAGTCTCAGTTGAGTGGCCTTTCTTAAAGCCGGATTGGTTGTTGTCCATGAGGTTGTTTTGACTAAGAAAGTCTAGGACTTGATTGAACACTACTTTCTCCAGAATCTTGGCCATGAATGGAAGCAGGGATTCCGGTCTGTAGTTTTCAAGTAAGGTCTTTAAATAAGGTCTAGCTGATTACTTGATTTGTAAGTAGCAGAATGCTCTTGTGAGTAGCAGGTGCTCTTTTGAGGTCAAAAGAGGCAAGCAGAGTCTGGAAGTCAGCAGCTTGAGGTCTTTCAATGAGAATGTTGAAGTCACCTAGCACCAACAAGGGAGTGTCATAATCAGAAAAAGATGAGAGAAGAACATCCAGTTCATCTAAGAAGTGACCTTATGTACCCGGTGGGTGGTAGATGACAACCACATTTATGTAGAAGGGGTGGATAATGGTGACTGCATGGAATTCAAAGGAGCTGATTTTTGGCAGGGACGATCTCTGAGTGAATTTCCAATCTTTGGATATCAGTAGTCCAGTCCCACCCCCTCTCCCTGTCTGACGAGGAGTGTGAGAAAAAGAGAAATTAGTAGAAAGAGCTATGTGTAGTAGTGTCCTCCGGTCTCAACCAGGTCTCAGTTAGAGCCATGAGATTATAGACAGAATGAGTAACTAAGGAGGTAATAAAACCTGCCTTGTTAACAGCAGATTGACAATTCCAGAGGCCCACGGAGAGAGTTGGGAAATAGCAGATACATGTATTGAACGAAGGTTGCGAGGATTACGCCTGCAGCATACCTCCCATGCTTTGCGAGTGTTAGTAACAACAGGAATTAGTAAATACATAATAAAAGTGCAATGAAAACAATAATAAGTGCAGAGATCCAGTAAAATAAAAAAAGTAAAGTACTTAAGTGCTTTGTCGGTGTCTTTGATCTTATTTGAGGGTTTCCTAACCTGAGATTCATAAAGAAACTGAAGGGAGTAGGTGAGCCAATGAAAAGTTAATAATTATAATAATTCATGATTAATGTAATATTTAAATCATAAAAAGGCAAATATATATTTTCTTTCTTTCTTTCTTTCTTTCTTTCTTAACACAGAGAACTGCCAGAAAAACCTAACTTCTAGGATGACCAGAGTGGTAATTCTGCCAATATATAATACACACACACACACACACACACACACACACACACACATATATAAGATCTTTTTTTGTATTCAACAGAAGAAAGAAATTAATAAAAGTTTAGAACCAATCAAGTGTGAGGAAAACATTGTTTTTGAGTAAGCAATCCTTTTAACTAGCCGCCATTCAGCTTTACTTTCGATTTACTGCTTCCCACAACCACACTGCCACCCTCCCAACCAGTCTCTTTTAGACGCAATCTGTGTTCTCTGCCCTCCACATACAGATATGGCTACTGAGAATGCACAAGTGATTTAAAGAAATCACACATCTCTGCAGTAAACAGCAGTAAAGCAGAACATGTCTAACACAAGAAATACATAGCCAGCATGGGTCAGTTATGTACAGTAACATAGTGAGCATACTGAACTGATATACTGTAGCAGCCAGAGCACATGAGCTAAGCAGTGTAAAAAGCGGCATTCTTTCTTGTCCTTTTATTCTTTCAGTACAGTTTTTTAATAAGAATTTAATAGGCTTAAATGATCAACTGTGTATTTTTAGCCTATTTATTTAGGCAATTGTGTATGTTATCTCATACTTTATAGTTTAACTGACTGTTAGCCTATTTGAAACTAGGAGCTTTGAACATAATTTGAATTACAATGCATGTCATCAGGACTCCGTAACAACAGACATGCGCAGCGTGTGTAGCCTAAGGCTAAAAAAAGCATATAGCATATAAAACCAACTTTGTTCCATTTGGAAAATTAAAGTTATTGATAATAGTTCTTATCAAAGACTCGTTCATTTTATAAACTATAAAACATCTATGCAAATTAGGCTAATGCAATACTATATGTAAAAAACCTGAAATTATTATAAACTATAGTACACTATAGGCCAGTGCTATTCAGTTTGTCATGGGGGCCAGTTCATGAAAAGCATCCCAATTGAGGGGCCGGAGAGATATGACTTGCAATATAAGTGATGACACAACAGCAAATAAGAGTACATCTGCTGTATTTGTGCTCATAAAGACACCCACAATGACTTTTTCTACATTAAAACGTTAATGTGGCTTTTTTTTACAAGCATATACAAATTTTGTATTTCGAGGCACAAAATCAGTTTATTGCTTTAGGCTTCTTCTACATTCAGACACATTCATATGTTATGTATTAAATTGCATAACAATTAGGGATGCAACGATTATAGATATTGGTTGTACAATTATAGTCTGAAGAATAATCATGGTTTCACAGTTATCACCATTATTATGCAGTTATTAAATTTAAAACACTACTAGTTTAGAAAATAACAAGAAAACTGATTATATTTTGAAGTATTGTTTTAATCTAAATTTCTAATTTAAGTAAAAAATATCTATGGCAGGCCTATTTATGTTATTATTTATTTTTCTATGTTGTTGAAAATGCAGTTGCGTGAAGATGTTCTATTGTTCGCATGTTAAAATAAATCAGTATTTTTATATATATATATATATATATATATATATATATATATATATATATATATATATATATATATATATATATATATATATATATATATATATATATATATATATATATAATAATTAAATTAGTTTTTTTGCTTTTTCATAACGTCAGTGTTCTTCAAATTACTGTTTGAAACTGTTTAAATTAACTGCCCAGTTTCAGTGTGTTTCATGTGTTTTAATTTTGTTTAGTTTTTTTAATGTGCATGTGAAATATGCACACATAGCAGCAACAAAAATGCGAAAATGTAATATGAGCTATATTTAAAAAGTATTGCAGCAGATCATTTTAATACGTTTAAATCGCTCTGTGTGCTGCGCGCATTTGGTGTGTGTGTGTGTTGTTGTTGTTGTGCAGAATAATACATTTCTGCACAAAAATTAGGCCTAATAAGAAAACTAGCTAGATAATTTAATCTATTTAAATATTTATTATTATTAATAATGATGATAAACATAAAATATTTAAAATAATATTTTTTTTCTAAAAAGACTATGTTTTTAAGCAGCAGGGTAGCACAGTGTTGCTGAGTTCTACTTTGAAATAAATATTTTTTATTTGTTTATTTTTTATGGTTTTATTTTTCCCTCTAGTTTACCATTTCTAAAAATCTTAGACGCCACATTGTGTTGCCACTTTGTGTTGCCAAAGAGATTTC
The DNA here is from genome assembly GCF_903798145.1 of Danio aesculapii. NCBI lineage: Eukaryota > Metazoa > Chordata > Actinopteri > Cypriniformes > Danionidae > Danio > Danio aesculapii. The sequence continues at coordinate 33,336,927 of NC_079457.1, forward strand.
ATTAATATGCATGATAGCTTAGAAGACTGTATTTACCTGTTACAGTGTTCAGACGGCAGAGAGACTCCACTTTGTGTTGCCAAAAACAAGTGGAAGAACAAGAATTTGAAAACACGGGTTGTCAGTGTTTAAGTGTCTGATGTGGGCCGGATTTGAGCCATGTGAATTTGGTAGCTGGGCTGTCTCTACAGATTTGGTAAGTGTGTCTGATCAGTGCTCTTTGTTTATTTATTCAGATGGCAAAGTTAGTTTGTATCTTCAGCAGTGCTCTTTCAGTTTTTAAAGACCTTAGTCAAAATGATTTAGTTACTAAGTTAACAGTACATTACTATCACTGCAATATTGTGGTACGATATTATAGACGGAAAGATCCTCTGTAAATGTTGCTCTTCGAATGTTAACATGTAAACATCTATGTAGTTGTAAACAACTATTACCGTTGTGTAGGATTTTTGCCGCATTTTGTGACAGAATAATCTATACACACATGGCTTTCTGACGATACCTATCGACTGCATCTAAGTTACTGAGTAATACTGAGGTTTTTTTCTCCCACTTGCCGTGCGGTATCAAACGTTCAATTAAAACTACACTCTCCAGCAGTTCATGCTCGCATCCAATATCTTGTTTTTCACGGGGGTGCATGCATGAAATGTTCCTCAATAAAAGTGAAAGTGCCAAAAGTTAAAGTCGACAAATTAAGAATTTGGCAAATAATTGGATTACTGATGTCAATTTTTTGCCTCTGTGAAAATCAGCGCATGCTTAAATGGATTTTTATGCAAAACCTTCCCTCTTTCCCTCCCCCGACACTCCCACCTAAACAGAGCTGGACTCACCCACTTTCCTGACTTTTTCCAAACTAGAGGTGTGAAAACGCCCTGCTTGAGACCTTTGAATCCACAGTCCAGTAAGAACAGAGAAGTACCCAAACTTCTCCTCTCTGCCCATCTCACAACTTGCTCTCTGCACCCAATCCCCTCACATCCTGCAAGACATTTCCCTGGTCATAGTACCAGCCCTAACACACATCATTAACACTTCACTCCAAACTGGACCAGACCGGTCTCTCTTCTACCTTTTATTACCAAAACACTTAAAAGGCTTGTTTTCAACAAATTTTTCACATTTTCAACACAGTAACCTGCTGGATTATAACCCTTCTAATCAGGCTTCAAATGTGGACATTCCACAGAGACTGCACCACTTTCAGCCACTGAAGCTCTGGAGATTGCCAAAGCAGGTTCTAAATCATTCATTCTGCTATTACTTGACCTGTCTGCTCCTTTTGATATGACTGTACTCCTTCTCCTCATTGGCCATCACTGCAACCCCACACTGCTTGTTGAAGTCTTTCCCCACCGGCACATCATTTAGAGTTGCCTGAAGAGGTGAAGTACCCAAAGATAAACAGCTGGTTACAGGGGTACCTTGGGAAGCTGTTTTTGGTCACCTACTATTTTCTATCTACACCACATTATCGGAGACCCTCATCCAATCACATGGATTCTCTTATCATTTGTATGCCACAGCACACAGATGTTTCATTTATTCCTGATGACCCAATGGTAGCTGCAAAAATCTCGTATTGCCTGGATGATATCTTGACTTGAAAGACTATCACCAACAGCTTAATCTAGCAAAAAGGGAACTTTTCGTCTTTCCTGTGTCATAGTTCCCAGCCTTTCCATTTACCACAATCAGACTGAAGGTTTTCAATACCAGAAGATAGACTTTATTGAAACATAAATCCGAGAAAGTACAGAGCAAACCCCAGAGAAATCTGAAGTCTCTCCTGCACAATTCTGCTAAGTCTCTTTTTTGTGTTTATATAGATTTTCTTTCCACCTCTAGGTGTTCTCATTTTAACTTCTGACCATCCTAGGACATTTAGAGGTCTGAAGGGTTTCATGTTATTCTTGGCCCTACTGCAATGTAAGCAACTGTTTTCACACCAGAGATGTCTTTCCATATATGTACCCTCTTCTGAGTGTTTACATACATTGTCATTATGGTACATTCAGTTGATTATAGTTTATATTAAGGGTCCAAAATAATGCATTAGTTAAGCTTAACACTTTAATAGTCATGAAACATGCATTAGTTAAGCTTAATTAAACCAGGTAAATTATAATTAACTTGTTCACAATTAAGCATCAGTTAAGCATGAGCAAACATATTTAATGATTAACTGAATGTATAGTAATTTTTTTTGCCATTATTTACAGTTTGATGAACCAATTAACTAGAATTAACTAATAATTAGGCTAAAATATCATTAATACAGTACTAATAAAGACAATTTGACCCTCTATTCTAAAGTGAAATCCACATAAATTATGGCACTTATTGAGTGAGATTTGTAAGATATTTGAACCGCACACAAATTAACTCATTTAAAATGGCAGTTTTACCCATTTTAAATGAAAGTCACTGCTCCTTTTCTGTGTAGCATTTCTTCTACATGGTATAAAATAAAAATAAAAATACAGTAAAACACAAGAAAATCAACCTAATACATTTTTTTATTTATTGATTTTTTTTAACAACCAAATGAATAAACCCTTTGCCTTAAAGTGGAAGTGAAGCAGTCAGTCAAGTTTACATTATTTTGAAAATTGAAAATTTGAAAATTGGTTTCCACTTTAGCAAAAAAATATTAAACAAACTTGATTATTGTAAACATTTGAAGAAAAGGATATGTTTTACTATAGCTTTTAGCGCAAGGGCACACCCGTACTGTGAATGACGTCACGAGGTTGGTTCCATTCCCTCCGCTGAACAGATACAGTGGAAAAGTAATGGACTGAACACGGAGACTGGTCAGCCTAATTTAACACAATGCATTAAGTTGTGGACATGCATCGCAGAGCAGGTGCAAATACAAGCATTAAAGTTTTTTGTAATGTATAAACAAAATATTTTTGCGTTTTTTGTTTTTCTTTTTTAAATAACTTTTATGTAATGCACCTTGGTCCACTCTCTCACGCTGGTCCAGCGCTAGCTGACTAGGGCATTTACATTAAGACAAATGCAATGATTAAAATGATACATGAGTTCATGCTTTACTAAGTGACGTCTTTGTGGATTATGTCAAGACATATTCCCTTTTCAAGCCAATCCACTCGATCTCTCAACATGTGTAAAGGACATAAAAACCTGCCATGTGAAAATTCCTGTAAGACTCCAGTGACAGACGAGTAGGGTTGGGAGTAGTTTGGGGTTATTTCGATACCGGTACTAAATTGATCCTTTTAAAATTGTACCAAAACGGTACGGTGGTACGGTGTCAAAACGGTGACTGCCGATACTTTTTAGCCACAAAATTATTTGACATAAATTTTATATATATATATATATATATATATATATATATATATATATATATATATATATATATATATATATATATATATATTTTAATCGTTATAACAATATAAATATATATTTATAATCAGTTTAAAGTAAACATCAATTCATATTTTATATATTTGAATTGCATTAATAACATTTCTTGCATTAATAACATTTCTTTTGATCATTTGTTTGTTTGCATTAATGCGTAATGGGTCCCTTACGAGTGGAATCCACTCTGCGTTGTGTTGTTGTTTCTCAATAAAGAACTCCAAACCTCTTACCGCTTGGCACTGTCTTTATTTTCTGCATAAATGGTAAATAAGTTGAAAACATGCATTCTGTGATTGTTTTATATTCATTAATCTATTGTTTTATGTCTCCGTTAACCACGAGACAACCTTCTCTCAGCTCAGAAGGAAGTGAACTGAGAGAGCGATGCGCGTGCACGAACGAGTATACACTCTTAAAGTGACAGTACACTTGAACAGATCTTGAAAGTCATACATGTATGAACTTAAAATGATAAATATATATATTAATATCAAATTAAGTACATTACAGTTATACTCAATAGTAAAAAAAAATTGAGTAAAAATAATAAAACCAATATAACTCTGTTACAAATGCAAGATTTGCATTATGCTATTAACATTACATTAGCTTTCTACTAACAAGTGGAAAGGCTGTCATCAAAATCAGGGAACACCTTTTTTCTTGGTATGGGGCTTGTGACTACTTTTACATGAACATCAGTGATTTAATGATTTGCCTTGATCTGAATAAGACAATAATATGATTCAGGTGTTTACATGAGTTGCTTTTTGAATGTTACATTCATGAGTCCCAGTTATATGTTATAGCACATAGATCCTAGAGCCTATAAATGTTTCCTCTGCAGTTTGTGACTGTGGTTCGTTAAGATAATCAAAAATCACTGTTTACGTGGTAGACTCTTGATCAGAGTATTGTCTTAATCAGGACTTGACATTAACTTTTTTTATCACCAGCCACTGTGGGTTGTAGTTTTCCAACATTACTAGCCACTCTGCATTTTCACTAGCCACAATTTTATTGTTGGGAAAATATATTTTATACACATAAATATGACATTGACATGCTAAAATTACTTGATTTAGATTTTGTGTTATGTCCACATGCCTCCTCATTCATTTCACTATGGTCATGGTTTCAGTGTTTTACAATTAGTTTTTATTTCACGTGACTTTTCAAAGCTCAAATTGAAGGATACACAAAATTTATCTCTGACCACACCAAACATATAAATAATAATTTAAAACAAGCAAAGTATAAAAATATACATTTTTATCTAACAAAACATATCCACAGTAATCTGTCCTGGCTAAAGGTCCCATCACCAGTTAACTACTAATAGGGTGTAAATCTCCCATAAAAGAAATGTTACTGTATTAAAAAAAAGATAATTAAACCATATTAATGCAAAAGAATGCAGGTGAAAAAATGTGGGTGATGATAAAAGGATGATCACACACACACATGGTTAACGTTAGACCCATAATCTGTTCAAACAATTGTAAACGCGAAAGCAACCGGTGCTGCTTACAAAAAGACAAATCTGGAGCTCTTGAAACCAGAAAGACATATTGTGGGTGCATGTTCTTTTTGTCTAGTCTATTTGAAAGAACCGATCCCATCAGTTGCGTTTCTAGGTACGGTTGCTTCATGCAAGGAAAAGGAAGCGTGCACGCGCTATAAACAGTTGCGCGCATCACATCAGCTGACCATCAACTCATTCGGTATTTACCTGCTTTCTTTTACTCGCACGAACATAATTATTTTTTGTCAGTCATGTTGGTGAGTCAGAATCCTTGCTTATAAAATGTAGCCATACTTCAAAATGCTTAGTTTAAGCAAATTAGATGGATGCGATCATGCGTGTTGATGAAGGGAGTCGCTCACCGCATGCGCCGTACTGCGCGTTTTGCCTTCTACAAGCAACAAGAACAAATGCCTGACATCGCTTACGGTGTCTGTATCCCTCAAAGCTGTTTAGAATTAAACATTTAGAGATGGTATGACACAACGTGTACTTATGTGAGCCTTTAATGCACCCCTTGATGCTTCTTACGTTCTTGTCACAGCCCCAGTGGCACCGGAATTAGGCACCGAAATTCATATGCTAATTTGGTCCGGTGCATACCGGTTACAAAGGTACCGTTGCCATAATTGCACAGGGTTTCAGTACCCAACCCTACAGACAAATCTTCGCATTGATCCTGAAGGGCCAGCCTGTACACCAGCCGGTGACCTCTCCCACCTGCAACTTCACCACAATGGACGTCCAGCTTTCTCCAGCCTCCAGCGCCTAGACTGCAGCTCTGCACAAGAAATTTGGCCAGAGGAGAAATGGTCATGCCCACTGAGCCTGGTTTCTCTTAAGGTTTTTTTCTTCTTCACTTTTGTCAATTGGTAAAGTTTGTTCCTCGCCGCTGTCGCCACTGGCTTGCATGATTTGGGACTTGTGGAGCTACGCATCGATAAATTTGCTCGTCAGTGTTTGGACTTTCAGCAGTGAAAATTAAACCACACTGAACTGAACTAAACTGAACTTAAACTCTGAAAACTGGACTGACTGTTTCAATTTACCATAATCTTCTTTGGTTAAGATTTTTACACAATTTACATAGTAAAAGCGCTATAGAAATAAAGATAAATGGAATTGAGTTATTATAATTATTATTCAAGTTTATTTGTATAGCACCTTTAATAAAATGACTGTTACAAAGCAGCTTTATAGAATTTATTATTATTATTGAAACTTTTGTAGGGCAACATTTTACATATTCACTTAACAACTTAAAGTACACTCTAAAAAGCTTGTACACTTTTTTGTTGTAAATTAAAATTATTAAAGTATGATTTACTGAAAATATATTTCAAATTTTATCATTTAGAAAATGTCAAAGCATACCATTTCTCTGATATTACTACTCTTTCAAAAGTGTTACATGGGTGATTTGAAGTCTGGGAATGCCTGAATTACAGCACCTTTGTAAAGAACTTTTCAAACACTCAGATGTCTTGTTAACCACCTAATATTTAAACAAGTGGTTAATATTCCAGAGTCAAGTTCATTAGCATTTACATAATCTCCTCACATTGTCCACATTGCTATTAAATGGGAATAAAATGTTCTGTCTTCTGCTTATCTCCAGATTACTTCTGCATACTCATTTAGCTCACATTGTGCTTCTTTTCTCCACCTTAATGACATTGACTTTTGCAGATGTGTGCTTCTTTGCATGATTAAATAACACATGGATTTGTCTCGTCGCCATGGAAATGAGTATTTAATCAATTATTATTGCATTTTGCTGTGACAGATTGAGTTAAAACTGTTGTTGAGCTTTCTGTCACAGGAATCTAAGCTGAGGACTCAGTATAATTGACATTTTACTATTCAGTAATTCAGCTCAGTCACATCACAACGTATTCACAGGTTGCTTAACCTTGAGTTTTTATTGCAAATGTACTTGGTTTCTAATGTACTTGTGAGTGGATATTTTGCAAGAAAACATTAAATTTTATTACCAAAACTTGTCATGCACTGATTAACAATTTTTAGTTTAGATATTTTTTCCACATAATATCATATGATAATATTATATGAAGTACTGTAGGATTTTCAGTTGTTGTTTTTATGCTTTACTGATGCATTTTGTGGCTATCTAGCTGCCATTTTTCACCTGAGGGAAAACTGTCCCCGCAATGTATAATAATAACAACAACAACCTCGTTTGAATGGCAAAAAACTGACATAACTTACTCCTAAAAGCAGTCAAGTGCCGTTTTTGAACGCCAGGTAGGGTGGATTTCGAATAGTTTTGAGACCACCCTTCTCTTTAGGCCTGCCCATGTGTGCGCTTTGAGAATGCATGCTGGCAGCTGGCATGCTGGCAAAAAAAATACATTAAAGCCCAGAATATAACATGTAAGGGATAGTCAACGGCTTGCCATGCTTAAAAGGATTTTCATGCCTGCATCCGCAATTTTTAGTTTGCATTTTTTTCCACATAATATCATATGATAATATTATATGTCATTAGTCGTGAACGACAATAACCGTATATTTATATTTATAATTGTAAAAATTGAAATATTTGTGCAAAATTAATTCCCGCTCTGGCGCAAGGATACAGTCTTTTCTAAGCACAGTGGACCTGCAGCATGGCCAAAGTCTACTTTTAACGTTCACACTGGATGATTCAGAATGAAAATATGCAGCTAAAAGGCATATTTACTAGAAATTGTATTATAATTCAAATTTCAAGCATTGGTAACATCGTTTTGAAAGTCTAAATTACCTTTAAAACAATGTGGCCTTTAACATTGATGATGTCAGAGTTTGTAAGTCTTAAATCATGCTATTTTTGTTGAAGATAAGGTGTAGTTTTGGGTTTTACCTCGTATTAATGAAGTATGATTCTCCGTTGTTGTTTTATGTTTTACTGATGCATTTTACTGATGCAAACTTTCCCCACAATGTGTAATAATAACCCCGTTTGAATGGCAAAATACTGAGGTTTTTAAGGTATCTGTCATAACTTACTCCTAAAAGCGGTCAAATGTCGTTTTTGAACGCCAGGTAGGGTGGATTTCAAATAGTTTTGAGACCACCCTTCTCTTTAGGCCTGCCTAAACATGTGATGTGACAATAAAATGTGAAATGAAGTCATTATTTTGCATCCTGACAGCCCTTTTTTTTACAGCATATTGGAGCTACTAGCCTATTTTAACATAAAACATTTTTTTAAATTTCTCATTTATTCATGTTTGCCTATTTAAAGGGCTAGTTCACCCAAAATAATGACTTCATTTCACATTTTCGTGTAATTTGTGAATGTGCATTCACGAAAGTACCACAACGCATTCAATTCAATTCAATTCACCTTTATTTTTATAGCGCTTTTACAATGTAGGTTGTGTCAAAGCAGCTTCACATAAAAGATCATAATAAATTGAAACAGTGTAGTTAATTTTTCAAAGTTTAAGTTCAGTTGAGATTAGCTCAGTTCAGTTTGGTTTAATAATCACTACTGAGAGTTCAAACACTGAAGAGCAATCCATCGATGCACAGCTCCACAGATCCCGAACCAAGAAAACAAGAAAAAAATGCATGTGTACTGCGGCACCGGCGCTGACCCAGATCCAACCTGATGCCCCATTCACATTAGCCATCAGCATCAATGCTTTCCATTCACTTTGAATTAGTGACGTCAAGCGCTGCGCTGAAGAAGTTGGTAATTTCTCAACATTTCAAGCACCAACGGAGGTGTTAGACATTCAGATTGCTTTATGAATATACCCCAGCTCAGACAGTAGCCGTCAAGCGTTGACGCTGAAGCCCGTGTGAATCGGCCATGATGACGTTGAACACATTTATCGTGCCTTTTTTACACGTGAAGACAGGTGCACACTTTGAAAAGCTATTGAAATTTGTTGATCTGGGTCAGCGCTACAACATGTTTGCATTGGGGTACTCTCCTGAATGTGCATCCAGAAGTGATATAATATTTTTTCCTGGAGAAAGTCTTACTTGTTTTATATCGGCTAAAATAACTTGTAATTTTTTAAAAACCATTTTAATGTCATTATTATTAGCCCCCTTAAGCAATATATATATTTTTCACCGGCCCACATACTACATGGAATGATGGCACTTGGGTGGTCTGCTCCCGTTTGTCAGATCTGGGCCACAAATAAGCCAAAGCAATACCACATATCAGCCAGAATTTAACCAAATGAACCAGAACTGACCCTATTCTAGGCCACAGTTTGCTTTTATTCTGGCCCAGATCTGGCCTGCACCTTACACTTGCTGGGTGTGGCAAAGTACAAAAATCCCAGCATGCATTGCAGTATGAATAAATTCTATAGCTTATTGATGCTACAGTTTTCATTATTTGCTTTTGATTTTGCTGTTTATGTTGAAGTTGTTGATTTTATCACTTTTAGTATCCTGTTTGTGAGTTTTGTTCATTTTGCTAATTGTCACCATTGTTGAGGTTCATACGCTGTTTATTGATGTCTCTGTTAGCAGAAGTTGAAGCATAGAATTTTATTAGCTTTTAAACCTTCATAATTCTGTGACATGTGCAAGCATGTTATCACGTTACTTCTAATAATGGATTAAACATTAGTTAACATCAGTGAATTATATTATTTCATCACAGATTGTGCCTCACTTAATTTTATTGTTTTTTTTTACTTGGCTTGTTTGCTGTAATGAATAAACCTTTCAAGCAAAGTTCTTAAAAGTTACAGCAGCCGAAAAGTAATCAACCAACTAAAGCAAACAATTTTTTTCCATGATGGTGACTACTCTATGTGGTCCACATATGTTTTAAGATAACTGGGCCACATTTGCCATATCTTCTCTGGGTCGCTTTAGACTCACAGCCACATTAGCCAGAGCTTACTGTACCAAATATTTACCATAAGTGGCCCACATTTGCCTTATCTTCTCTGGCCCACTATAGGCTCAAATCCACATTAGCCAAAGCTTACTGTGCCGAATATTCACCAAAAGTGGCCCACATATGTTTTAAGATAACTGAGCCACATTTTCAATATCTTCTCTTGGCCACTATAGGCTAACGACTGCATTAGCCAGAGCTTACTGTGCCGGACATTTGCCAAATGTGACCCACATTTGTTTTAAAATAACTGGGTCACATTTGCCATATTTTTTCTGGGCCACATTAGGCTCACAGCCGCAATAGTCAGAGCTTACTGTGCCAAATATTTGCCCAAAGTGGCACACATATGTCTTAAGATAACTGGGCCACATTTGCACTTACACGTGGTCGTCACCTTGTAATTATAAGGTTCTATCTGCGTTCTGAATGATTTTGAGATATTGAGCTTCAAAGTTTTTACATTCCATAGCAAACAGTATGTGTGTGACATTTGTTTTTAAAATAAACAATCTTAAAATGTAAACAACTTAAAAAAAACATTCCATAATGTAAATAAGTTGTCATTTAATAAGAATATGTCAATAAGTCAATTTTGACAAAAATGTCAGATAGAACCTTATAATTCTAAGGTGACTATTTGTCCTCCATCATTTGGGCCAAATTTATCATTTTCCACATGGGCCACATTAGGCTGACATTCAGATTACATTTTGTCATAAGCGCAAAATCTTTGCCTTAAATGGTCCATATATGAATTTGAATCTTTGGACCCCCTTTGCCATTGTACTGTTGGGCCACTTTAGGCTCACATTCATTTTGTCTTGGCCGAAGGAATACCACCAGTGCTGCATAACCCCACATTCGTATGCTATCTGGGTTTTGCTCTTTGATGTCATGCCCTACATGCTGGATAACAGGACCAGAAAGAAAATAATGCTTTTGGCCAACTGGTAGGACTGTGCTTCAGCATGGGTGTTAAAAATGAATCATCTCCTGGAGCAGACTGGGCAAAGTACAACATATGTGTCATAAGAAATGCAGGTAACTTAAATCGCCTGGTTTAAACAAATTGTGTCCTGTGTTTCTAAATGTATTTGATTTTGTTTTTTGTTTTTTTACAGACACATATGCTGCAGCAAGAGCTAAACTTAGCAGGGAAGAGGATATCTCATATTTACACACTGACACTGAAATACCAATGAAGTGCAACATATTGTGGGTTAAAACTTGTTTTCTCCATAAGTAATGCTAGTCTGGGTTAAGAGCTATACTATACTGTGTGCATAATTATTATACACATTGATATTCTGGTCATGTTTTATTTCCAAGCACATTTTACCAATTTCAAACCAAATCATTCTTAATAAATACTAATAATTTTGTATTTAACAATTTAAATATAATATATAATTGTCCATGAAGGCTGAGAAGTGAAAACCTCATATCTAAAGTGCGTAAGTATTAGGCACATTTACTTTTCCAGATAAAAAAAAAATCAAATGCTGTTGAAAAGGATGCAATACCATAATAAAAAGTTAAGGCATGACCATTGGACAGGAACATGCTCATTGGGTCAGCAAAGCGAAGAAAAACAGGTGGAGAAGACACGTTAAAAGGGGTAGTTCACCCAAAAATGAAAACTGGATGTTTATTTGCTTACCCCCAGTGCATCCAAGATGTAGGATGTTGCTTCTCCAGTAGAATACAAACAACGATGTTTAACTTAAACTGTTGCAGCGTTTCAGTCATATAATGGCAGTCAATGAGCAGCAAACCTTTGAAAGAAAAAAAAATACACAGACAAATCAGGACAGGACAGTTGGATATTGCTGTGTATCAAAGGTCCTAAGACAAGAAACATTTTTTTTTTTTTTTTTTGTGAGAAACCAAACCGTATTTATATAGTTTTATTTTACCTTTGATACACAGCATTATACAACTGTCCTGAGCGCCAGCTCCGGCACATTACCTATGTATGCATTCTGGCATAGTATATGTAAAGGGGGGAAAGGGAAATTGGCTTTTAGCTTTAAATCATTTGAACAATCAGGATAAGCGCAAGTAATTACCATTTTAAATAGCTGCTATACACAAAATCTCTGTGCACTGTGTAAACAATGAGTGTCCTAAACACGTGACAGATCACTTCTGGCATTTGAGTGTACTACGCTAGAGTGCATACACATGTATTTCAAAACATTTCACTAACCTCTTGTTCTCCACTCAGGCAAAGGAAAAGTTCAACACACCACACGCCCTATCACTCTACAAACTGTGGCCATCCATTCCGAGACCCTGCACTTCTTCATAGTCGACTCTCCAAACCAACTTGTCATTTTGGGGTTACCGTGGTTACAAAAGCATGACCCCGTCATTTCCTCGACAAACAAAGAGATCATGAAGTGGAATGAATCATGCCTTCAAGAATGTCTCGCTCTTAAATTGCTGCTACAACTTAATGTGTTCAATGTAACTTGTCAAGAACGGTATTCGAAGATTCCCATCGTCTTCCGAGACCTATTTGAAGCATTTAACAAGCAGAAAGCTACTTAGCTGTCACCTCACCATGAGTATGACTGTGCCATAGATTTATTGTAGGCAGCACTCCCCCTCGCAAAAGGGATCTTTCCTCTCTCTTAACTCGTATCTGAAGCCATGAAATCCTACATTAAGGAAGAATGGCCAAGAGCTTAATTCGCCCATCCACATCACCCGCCTCAGTCGGGTTCTTCTTTGTAGAAAAGAAGGACGGAGGACTGCACTCTTGTATCAACTTGAATCAAAACCTCAACGCAATTACATCTAAATTCCGTTATCTTCTTCTCCTTGTACCAGCAGAATTGGAACAGCTACGAACGGCTCAATACTTTTCTAAACTCGATTTTCGAAGTGATTACAAACTCATTAGAATCCGCAAAGGGGATGAATGGAAAATTGTCTTCCCCACATGCACTGGGCACTATGAATATCTCATAATGCCCTTCAGCCTACACTGTAAAAAATGTCTGTGATTTTAACAGTAAAAGTCTGTACAATTTACAGTGAAAACCTGTTAAATGATTAACAGCTCATTTCAGTACAAAATATGGAAAAGAATTGTAACAGATCTAACCTTTATTTTCGAGAAACTAATCAGAGTGTCTGAAATCTCACCCCACACCCTCATTCACTAGTCCCTAAATTAGTCAATTAGTTTTGTCCACTAGACAGAGTGAATGACCACAAATAAGTGAATTGATGAACACCTGCAGCTAACAAGCACAATCACTGAAGGAAATAACAAGAAATAAAACTACAGACACAGCGTTACACCAAACCAACTGAATTAAAACAGAGAATTGAACAAATCCATTAAATAACAGCATTATTAGCTTCACTGATTACAGTTTGACTTCAATTCTTTAATATCTGCAAGAATATTTGATAATTGTTACGTCCCAGGACGTATTTGTTTCTGTTGTTGATTTTTTTTTTCTTTCTTTCTTTCTCTGCTACACCCTAGTAGGAGCTAATGACCATCACCTGCTGCCACTTATGAAGCACTCCATGATTGGAGGACGAGAAAAGCAATGGGCATTTAAACAGCAGTTCTCCACTAGAACAGTGTGTTTTTGTGTGTGTGTGGAGGCTTTGTTTTTGTGAGGCTTTATAAATATATATTTAGTTTGATTCTTTAAGTATCATTTGTTGATTAGGAGCTTTAATTTGTTTAAGTTCTGTTGATGCTGTTGATCATCTGAAATAGCATTTGCCTCGAACTCTTTTTGATTGTAAGTTAATCTTTTGTTTTCAATACTACTTTGTTATCCACTCTTTATTTTGTTAATTTGGGATTGGGTTAGTAGGGAGGGGGTGCCATTTTTCTTTTTGTAACCATTTTCTGCTGTTTAAGTTAGTAAGGGAGTGAGAGTATTTTTGATGTATTTTTCTTTTCTTTTTTTGATAGATTATTCAGTTCCTCCCTTTCTCTCAGTTAGAGAACGTTTGTTTGTTGTTTTGGCTTGAACCCCCTCTTGAAGCCTTTCTTTTGGAACCCTCCCTTAATCCTTTAATAAATATTGTTAATCTTTATTCCAGTTGCATTTTCTTTATTGCTCATGTGACCTCATTGCTGACACACACACACAAAACTCCACTAATATTCTGTTGCGTTCCTGTGTCCCCCTAGACAGAGTTGAGGGGAACGTAACAGAATTTGGGGGCTCGTCTATTAGTTTTTTCTAGTTCTTTCAGTCTGGTTGTGAACTTGATGGACAGTCAAAACTGGAAAGGGGTAAGTGTTCTTTTTTCTCTCTTGTTTGGCTGTTTTTGCTTTTTTTAATGTGGGAGGAAAAGTGTTGAAAAATATGGAATTTGATTTGGTCTCGTTTACTTTATTTCCTACCGAGGAAGTATTTAACCATTGTCGTAAAAGAGACTTAGTTTCAATAGCAGACTTCTTTAACATTAACGTGTCAAAAGAGGCAAGTAAGCAGGTAATCAAAGAGGAATTGTATGGGGAGCTGGTGAAAGCTGGCATTTTAGTTGCTCCAGAGAAGGGTGTTGTTGAGGATGAGTCTGATTTGGTGGGTAAGACCGCTAACTCTGATTCTACTTTTGACATGGATCCCAGAGATTCTGGTTCTAATGCTTTATTGGCAATTAAGCTGAGAGAGTTGGATCTTCAGGTGAAGAAACAAGAGTGTGAGGCTCAACTAATTAGGCTTCGAGTGATAGAAGCTGAACGAGAGCGGGATAGTGAGCAGTATCGATATGAGCTTGAAGCTCTAAATCTCCGTAATAGGCCCACTCCATTACCGCGGGCTACACTCACTCAATCGCCAGAGCCTAGACTCTCTGATTCAGCTACAAATATGCCAAGGTAGGATTCTGTCCAGTCTCATGATGATAATTCCTCTGATTTACCTGTTGATCCTAATTTTGATGTCAGTAAATATATTCGACTCGTACCACCATTTAGAGAAGCGGAAGTGGATTCATATTTTACAGCATTTGAGCGCGTGGCTGCCAAATTACGCTGGATTAAGGATATGTGGGCTCTACTTTTGCAGTGCAATTTGTCCGGTAAAGCACAAGAGGTTTCTACGGCGTTACCCATTGAACAGTCTCTTGACTATGACATAGTTACGTCTGCTGTGCTAAGAGCATATGAATTAGTACCGGAAGCATATCGCCAAAAAATTAGATCCCATGCAAAAACAGCCAGACAAACTTATGTTGAATTTGCACGAGAGAAAAAGGCACTATTTGAAAAGTGGTGTTGTTCTAGTAAGATTACTACTTTTGAGCAGCTGCAAGAGCTAATTTTATTGGAAGACTTTAAAGCTTGTGCCCCTGAGAGTGTGGTTGTTCATTTAAATAAACAGAAGGTGCAAGCTCTCAGTAATGCAGCTATTGTAGCTGATGAGTTCGTTTTAACCCATCGTAATGTGTTTTCTACCACTAGACAAACACAAAGACTATCTCCAATTGTAGAGAGCCTAGAGGTACCACAGTCTGCTGGTCGGTCTTCTAAATCAGAAGTTTTTGGTGGAACCAGATCTAAATCTAGCTCTAAACATGTTGGCGACAAGCGGGTCTGTTTCTTTTGTCTTGATCCAGGTCATTTGATCTCCGAGTGTAAGGCTTGGAAACAGAAAAGTTCTGGTTCCAAGCCTAAAAATGTAGCTTTGGTTCAGTCAGTACCAGAGTTAAATGAAATGAATCTGGCTGCCTATCAACCATTTCTTTCTTTTGGTTCAGTTTATTTTTCCCCTGACACTGTGAAACAGTCCGTAAGGATCTTGAGGGACACTGGAGCCATGCAGTCTTTGATATTGGAGGAGACATTATCTTTTTCACCCGAGTCATGCACAGGTAGTGATGTGTTAATTCGTGGATGTGAGATGGGATGTGTTAATGTTCCTCTTCATAGGGTGTATTTGGAGTCTGACTTGGTTACAGGACCAGTTATTGTGGGTGTGTGTTCCCGATTACCTGTAGATGGCGTCAGTCTTATTTTGGGAAATGAGCTTGCTGGTGGTAAGGTTTTTCCAAGACCTATTGTAACTCGCCAACCTTGTGATGTTGAGGTACCTGACCTTTCTACCCAATTCTCTGCCACATTTCCTGCCTGTGTTGTGACTCGTGCACAGGCAAGGAGGTCTCAAGATTTGATTGATCTTGCAGATACTGTTCTTTTCTCTCAACCTAATTCTGATCAATGTGAGATTACTGTTGTACCTGAAATGATTTCAAAATTTACTGAATTGAATGTTGACCCAGATCTCTCTCTTAAGGTCTGTAAGGAAGACTTGATTGCTGCTCAAACCTCTGATCCTTCCCTGCTTACTTGCATTGATTCTGTGGTGGATGTAATGCAGGTACCAGAAGCTAAGGTGGCTTATTATTGGGAGGATGGAGTACTTATGCGTAAGTGGAAGCCGGAACATTATGATTCAAATTGGCAAGAAGTTCATCAAATTGTGTTACCATTTGATTATCGTTCACAGGTACTACATCTGGCCCATGAAAGTACCTTATCGGGACACTTGGGTGTGACAACCTTTCGTCGCGTTTCTAAGTATTTTTTTTTGGCCTGGCTTAAAGTCATCTGTGTCCAAATTTGTTCGTTCATGTCACATTTGTCAATTGGCAGGTAAACCTAATCAAATTGTTCCTCCAGCTCCACTCATTCCAATACCGATAATTGGGGAGCCATTTGAACGACTAATTATTGATTGTGTTGGGCCTTTACCCAAATCAAAGTCTGGGCACCAGTATGTCTTAACTATTATGTGTGCGGCAACTCGATACCCAGAGGCAATTCCGTTACGCACTCTTAAAGCTAAGACCTTGGTGCAGGAGCTTATTAAGTTTTGCTCTATCTTCGGTTTGCCAAAAGTTATCCAGTCGGACCAAGGTACTAATTTTACATCTAAAGTCTTCGCGCAGACATTAAGTGAGCTGGGTATAAAACATCAATTGGTCAGTGCTTACCACCCCCAATCTCAAGGTGCGTTGGAGCAATTCCATCAAACTCTTAAGTCTATGCTTCGGAAATTTTGTCTGGAAACTGTTAAGGATTGGGTAGAGGGTTTACCGTTGATTATGTTTGCTGTGAGGGAGAGTGTCCAGGCTCTTGAACCTTTACTCTTTCATCTTAATGTTTCTCTGACTGTGTTTCTGAAATACATCAGTTCTTTCTTTGCCTTTAATTTATTTTGTTTTTGGGGTGTAATATTTCAGTAGAGTGTTTGTATTGTTCTGAGTTGTTTTTATTTGATTTTTTGTTTGTCACCATTATTGAGATTCAAAGACTAATTGTTGACATCTGTGTGTTTAAGTTCTGCCACAGATCAAATGTTCTCATAATGACTGGTGTCGTTACTGTCAAACTGTCATTGATTGCTGAAGTTCCAGTGGTTTCATTTACGTATTTTATTCAATTCTCACACTTAAGTTGATATTCAACAAGAATGCAAAGGTGGCTTTGATATGATAGTTAATCTCATCACACTTAATTTTATATTTATTTTGGCTTTTCATGCTATACATATAGTGTAGTTAACACAATTAATTACTTAAAGCAACCAAAGTAAAAACTAGTTTAAAACAAGAAGTTGAAGATCCCGACTAAAGCAGGCTCTGTCCTCCATCATGGTGACTTCAAATGAACAACTTTCTTCGGAACAATTTCTTTTTCTTTTAAATTTTTTGTTATTAGAATATACAAAAGGTACACAATTTGAGATAATAGAAAGAAAATGAAACAATACAGAAATACAAAAAACAACAACAATACAGTAAAATACCGCGTGCGTGCATGCATGCATGTAAAGGTAACTAGGTAAACAAGTCAGAGTACATACAAAAGGAACAATGACAGTCACTAAATGAAGCAAGTAACATATATAAGAAGTGACAACAATGCTACTACACCGCAAACACTACTACACCGACAACGACTACTACTACTACTACACATCCACTACTTCTAATACCACTATACCTACGACATCTACTACTACAGATACTACTTTAACTACTACTTCAAAAACCCAAACTACAACTTCAACCACTACTACTACTATGACTACTACTACAACTACAGCAACCTGAATAATGACAATGGTAGAAATACTTGTAATAATGATAATGAGGAGATAACAGGACAAGTCAGGACAGTACTAATAATAATGATAACAAAAGTAGAAGTAATAATATTGGTGATAATAGTGAGGAGGTGAGGTGGGTTGGGATTTCAGGAAGAAGACAATTATTATTAATAATGATGATAATATTAATAATAATAATAATCATAATAATAAGTAGAAAAATGAAAGAGAAGAAATAGAAGATTACAAAAAGAGAAAAAAAATAGAAAAGGAAGGAAAAGAAAAGAGTAGAAGAAGAAAAGGAAAATAAGAAAAGGAAGTGGAAACAATTTGCAGCAGACAAAACAATGAGAATATTAAGAGAAGAAAAAAAAAACATTACTATATTAATAATGATAATATATGGATAGTAAAAACTCAAAGTAAAGAATAATATTGAAAAGAAGAATTTAGGTAATACTATGATTAATTATTAATAATAATAATAATAATAAATGAAAGATGAGAGGAGAAACGATAAACGTGGCAAGTATAATATACTAACGTCGATAATAATAATAATGATAATAATAATAATACTAATAATAATAAAACAACAACAGCTTTCACAATAATTTGAGGTGGTGGAAGATATAAAATCAGCATTGAAGTGTATACTGTTTGTCAGTTGCTTTGTGATGCATTAAAAAAGTATGACGTGTGGCATGGATCAGTCCAGTGCAGTCCACAGGCTGCCATGCCCACGCCACACTTACCCTGTTAGTGTAGTATATGTAAGTATATTCAAGGAGCAGGTTTTTTATATTTTTTATTTTATTAAATCAAATAATTGTTATTGTTTAGTCTACTGTTGGACTGGTCAGGGGAAAAACTGGTGAAACCAGGCCCAACATTGCACGCACCTCAAGCTTTACCTTTGAAATTATATGGAACTTGGGTGTGGAAAAAAAGGAGAGGAAAAACTAAATAAACAAAAATAATAAAAAAATGATAAAATAAATTTGATAGAAACAGAAAAGGAAAGTGAATAGAACAAAAGGGGAAATAAAGAAGTATGTAAATAACAAATTATAATGTGGGGAAGTATTAATAAGATTAATATGGAATACTTTTTGTTTTGTTTTTTTCCTTTTAATTAATTTATTTTTAATTAAATTTGATATTTAAGACATTTTTTTTAACCTCTACCTCTAGGAAAGGAGACAATGGGATGTGACATCCCATTAAGTTGGTTTCTTGTTAGCTACGAAATCAGGGTTATTCCAGATTGGGGTGTATTTAGATGGGCTGAGTGGGGAATTTGTGACCTGATGGAATTTCCACCAGGCTGTCAGAGTTGCTTCTATTGTCGACATTTTAAAACAGTGATGTTTCTTGTCCAGGTGTATTCTGATGAGTTAGGTTTAATCCATTCGTATATGTTTTGAAGCTGATTGCCAAAAAAATAGTAGTAAAAATGTGGTGCTTCTAATCCTCCTTGTGATTTTGGTTTTTGTAGGGTTGTCAATTTAATTCTTGGGGTCTTGTTTTTCCAGTAAAATTTTGTGATAATTGAATCTAGAGTTTTGAACCAGGTACGAGTGGGGTGTGTTGGGATCAATGAAAATAGTTTATTTTTGGGAGTATGGACATTTTGGTTACTGATATTCTGCCCATGATGGACAGTGTTAAGCTCATCCAGCATTGAAGATCGTCGTCTATTTTTTAAGTAGTGGAGTATAGTTGAGAGCAAACAACTCTGACAGCCTGGGGGAAACATTGATACCCAAATTTGTGATGTAGTTGGTGTACAGAGGGATTTGTGATGTCACATCCACACTATCGGAAATGTACTGGAAGTATAGCAGATTTATTCCAGTTCGTAACGAGGAGACTGACACGGAGGGATCCATTATGCAGTATTTATTAGTCAGTCAAACACAAACATCCAATACGCACTGAAGTGCGAACACACATCAACAGTAATCAATAATGGTCTTGGGGCTGGCGGCAGACAGACACAGAGTGATTACCAGGCATAGATCAGTGGCAGGCGGTGTGGTTCAGAATCCGTTAGACAGGCTTGAGTCGAGGGCAGGCAGCGTGGTTCAGAGTCCGTGTATAAAACAAGGGTCGTGGGCAGGCAGAAGGCAACTCAGAGTCAGAAACAGTCCGGGGTTATTCTCAGAAGATCAGACAGGAAAGACCGCTCAGTAATGCTGGCCGGGGCTAAACAAGACTTCGCAACGAACTGGTGTTTGAGTGTGGCTTATATAGGAAGCGTGGGTCGTTAACTAGATTCAGTTCAGGTGTGTGCACAATCAGTTTAGATGGATGATGTAATGCTTAAAAGTCCGGGGATGGTGACCTCTGCTGGCCAGCGAGGGGAATGACTGGGATTGAGTCGGTAACACAGTTAATTGAGTATTCAGAAATGTTTGAGAAAGTGTCAATAAGTTTTATTGTTTCTTGTATTGATGTTTGGGGATTTTGTAAGTATAATAATATGTCATTAGCGTAAAGACTTATTTTGTGGTTTATGCTTAATGTTTGAATTCCTTTGATGAGGTTGTTTTGACGGATAGCTGCTGCAAGTGGTTCGATGAATATGGTGAATAGGGAGGGAGAGAGTGGGCATCCTTGTCTAGTTCCCCGGTGTAGAGTGAAGCTGCGTGATGTTAGTCTATTAGTAATGACGGTAGCTGATGGTGATGTGTAGAGAGTTTTTATCCAGTTGATCAATGACTCCCCAAAACCAAACCTCTCTAATGTGGAAAACAGGAATTTCCAATTTACTTTATCAAAAGCTTTTTCTACATCAAGTGTGACTATGATAGATTTGTTTTTGTTTATCGATGAGTGGTGTATTAGGTTAACGAGTCTGCGTGTATTATTTGATGAGTGTCTACCTTTAATGAAACCGGTTTGATCTGGATGAATTATAGATGGCATGATTTTTTCTATTCTATGGGAAAGTGCTTTAGCAATTATTTTAGTGTCTACGTTGATTAATGAAATTTGACGATAGCTTGATGGTAATGTTGGGTCTTTATTGGATTTGAGGAAGAGTACAATTGTGGCTGTGTTCATGGTATCTGGAAGTTTTGATTTTTGTTTTAATTCATTTAATAAACGAATGTAAAGTGGTGATAAAATAGACCTAAAGTGTTTATAGAGCTCAGCAGGGAAACCATCAGGACCTGGTGATTTATTATTGGGCATAAGTTTAAGTGCATTAAAAATTTCTTGATCTGATAAAGGGGATTCAATAGTATTTATTTGCTGTTC
Source organism: Danio aesculapii (assembly GCF_903798145.1). Lineage (NCBI taxonomy): Eukaryota > Metazoa > Chordata > Actinopteri > Cypriniformes > Danionidae > Danio > Danio aesculapii. The sequence continues at coordinate 33,358,105 of NC_079457.1, forward strand.
ATTTAGTTGAGGTAAGTTAATATTGCTAAGAAATGAATTTATGTCATCCTGGGATGGGTCTTTTCAGTGGAATATAAGTTGCTGTAAAACTTTTGAAAGATCTGATTTATTTCTTCTGGTGAGTTGGTGGGTTTCCCTGCTGAGTCATTAATGACTGATATTGTTGTTTTTTCTTTATTGTGTTTGATTTGATTAGCCAGATATTTACCAGATTTGTTACTATGATGGAAGTGTTCTTGTCGTAGTCTGTGAATAAGGAATTGAGTGTGTGCATTAATTAGTTTATTTAATTGTGATTTAGATTTTCTCAGTATATCTTGTGTTTCTTCTATTGGATTATTTATGTTAATGTTTTCTAGTTCTTTAATTTTCTGTTCCAGTTCAGCTTGTTGTTCTTTTTCTTTCTTTTTTTTGTAAACGGAATATGAAATTACTTTTCCTCTTAATACTGCCTTTCCTGTTTCCCACAGAAGAGATGGAGATATTTCAGGGGAGTCATTCATCTCTAGAAAGCATGCCCACTCTCTTTTAAAATAGCTGTCAAAATCATTGTCTTGGAGAAGAGAAGTATTAAATCGCCATCTAGAAATGGGTTTATGTGCGGTGATTATATTCAGTTTTAATGTTACAGGAGCGTGATCACTAATGATTATTGTGTGGATCTTTGATTCAGAAATATTTGATATAATAGAATTACTGGTGAGAAAGAAGTCAATGCGAGAGTACGAATGATGAACTGGTGAATAAAATAAGATGCTTTAATGTCTGGATGCTGGAGCCGCCAACCATCACCAAGACCAAGCTCACTCATGAACTGTTTTATAGTATCTGCAGATTTCCAGGTGCATTTATTGCCGATGTTGTTAAATCTGTCTGTAATTGGATCTAAAACAGTGTTGAAATCACCTGCTATTATGACGGGGCAATTAGAAAGATTTAAAATGGAGGAAAATTAAAAAAAAAAAAAAAAGATGGTTCGTCTTTGTTAAGGGCCATATAAGTTGCCTATTGTGAGTTAGTTATTGTTAATTGAAATGTTAGTGATAATGAAACGCCACTCTGGGTCCGTAACGGTAGTATTATAAACGAATTATATATTTTTATTTATTAGGATACACACCTCTCTGCTTTGTGTTGTACTGGGCAGAATATGGTACTGTGATGATTTAATTTTGTTTTGATCGGATTCTGATAAGTGAGTTTCTTGTAATGTTTTTAATGTTTCTTGTCTGCTTGTAAATTAATTAATTTATTAAAAACTTTGCCTGGGAGCCGAGTCCACAGACGTTCCAAGATAGAAATGTGATTGGTGACATATATTTTAAACAAGTATAAAATAAGTAAATAATAGCAATGTATGTTTATATACGAGTCTCTTGTTACTGCATATGCATAAATGTTACTGTATATATTTGAAAAAGTGGAATTGTACCTGTGTGTGTATGACAATGCAATGTTAATTTTGGACTGATAGACATACAATTTAGACATTGAGCTGACAAGATGTAGACGAAACAATGAACAAACAAAAATTACTATAAGTACCAACATTAAGTTTAAAGTGGGAGGGGGATGAGACCAAGGTGCAATAACAAAACCATAACTCGGTGATATGAGGGAGATGAATAGAGAGATTGGATAACATTACGGGAGTGATGCGTTCAGAAAAGCCAGGGGTTAATGTCCTTATCACGGGATAACTGTCCATCTTTGTATAGTTGTCCACTGTAATGATTGCTCGTTTTCCTTTGTTCATTTTCTGTTTTCTGAAAAGCAACGGGAAGAGTTGTTTTTGACGTTCGAGAATCACCTTTGGATATTGTTCATTGAGATCGTAAGCTGTACCTTTAAGTTGTCTGCCTTGTTTTTGAACCAGTTCTTTGTGTTTGTAGTGTTCGAATTTTGCAAAGATTGGACGCCGTAGGTTGTTGTTTTGTTGGGAACGGATGCGGTGGACACGATGAAAAGTGATGTTTTTTTAGTTTCAGCTGGCAGTTTGAGTTGTTTAGTCATAAAGTCCTTGATTTTTTTTTCGGGGTCTTCTGGAGTTTGGTCCGGGATGCCTGTGAAAACTAGATTGTCTCTCATACTGCGTGTTTGTAAGTCCAATACGTTTTCTTTCATTGATTTGTTTTCTGTGACAACGGAGGTGAGCTGAGTGGAAAGTGCATGAACTGAGTCCTCACAGAAGTTAACCCCCGCTTTTGGGCAGCCCTCTTCCGACCTCTTTATGCAGCCCAAAGGACCGAGCCGTCCCGGGAGACACCTGCAAATACCCAGAGTTGGACCATGGGCCATATGGCCATTCAACGCCGGCGCAGACCTGGACAGTCTCGTCCAGCCTGGCACCTCTTTGTGTTTAAAAAGGGATCATTTGTCCCGATGGGCTTTCAACCAAGGCTGAACCTGGACGCGGGCGTCCCACGCGACACTTTTACCAGAGGAGACAGGGATCATTTGTCCCAATTGGGACTTAGCAAAGGCTGAACCTGGACGCGGGCGTCCCACGCGACACTTCTAACAGAGGAGATAGGGATCATTTGTCCCATTCGAAGCTATTTTTTATCACACAGATAAAGACACTGAACACCATATGACCTTTATTGTTAAATTTTTATTTAGGAAGATTCAGTCTTCTGTTGCTTCGAGGGGGCGTTTCCCCTTCGAAGGCGGCCATGGTAGCGTCCTCCTGCTAGTTCCCTCCTGAAAAAGAGAAAAGGCCAGTTAGCTAACACCACACGTCCCTCTGTTGAGGTCCATGCCAAAAAGCAACTGATTTACCAGGGGTGACCCGGGACTCTCTGCCCTCTGGCGTCCCTTCCTTGAGTGGCGTTCTCTGCCTGCTGCCTCCTCCTCCTCCTCCTCCTCCTCCTCCTCCACCAAGGCCCTCTCGAAGAGTCTGCGGCGCTCACGTGCTTGGAGAGGGCCTAGGTGAAGCGCGTAGAACTTATCTGAGGTTGAGGTATCGTGGCACATGAATTGGGCCACCTTCCTGCGATCCTCGGAAGAATGTGAATTCTTTGCCTGCGTCAGAGACAGACAGACAGACTTTTTGTGGTCAAAGCCGCTGGCAGTCAGTCATGGGGGTCAGCGGGGGGGCACTGGCATAGATACTCATGTGGGTCGCGATGGCAGTTCGGACGTCAGTGAAGGTGGGCTTGCCGGGAAGCCCCATGCTGGTCCACGCAGATTGAAAATATTTGTTCAGGGTTCGACAGGGACTGGGTCTGGAAGTAAAAAAAAAATAGGAGGCCTGGCTCCCCCCGGGGAGGCTAGCCCGCAGCTGCAAGAACCTCCTGAACCAGCTGTATTCTTCCTTGTTGAGAGACAGCTAAGCCGCTCCGAAGGCTCGGTTTGTCTTATGCGTGGTGATCTGGGAAAAACAGAGAGAAGATGAGTGAGCTCTACCACTGGTGGCCCCCACATGCAACGTTCCACTCACGTTTATGACATAGGCGGACTCGTCCGGGCTTCTGGAAGCCTCTTGGACCTCCTGGATGGTCAGGTTCTGGAAGACCCCACAGCGATGGCCCGTGATGCAGGTCAGGTAGCCGGTCAGGTAGCCGTAGAAGCGCCACTGCTGCCTGGTGTCTGGGCTGGACTCGAGGCCGTCTGACGGAGGGAAGTTAGGGGTTAGACTTTTCCAACGAACCATGTTACACCACCAACGGTTTAAACTTAGCGAAAGCCGCTGGTGCCCCAAGGCAAAAAGATAATGTCTGCTCCGGGGCACCAGCGGCTCTCGGTCAAACCGAGCCACGTCAGCGTAACCACCCCTTAACCCGTACCCACCCCTTAACCCCCATTTGGGGGTTAAGGGGTGGGTACGCTGACGTGGCTCGGTTTGACCGAGAGCCGCTGGTGCCCCGGAGCAGAAGAGGGAAGAACGGAGAGAAGGTCTGCGTTTCCACCACCACTGGTGGAAACGCAGACCAGCGGGACCAAACACTTACCTAGAAGGGCAGGTATTTTTCTCCCATCTCCAGGGTGGCTTTGGAGATGAGTCTGCCTTCTTTGGCCTGCTTGGTCCTTACCTCGTGTACCACGACGCGGCGGCATATGCCGCGAATGAGAACTCAAAGCTCCCTGCGAACCAGCACCAGGGTGGTACTGGAGAGGTGGGCAGGAGGCCGGCGGGGTTTCGGAGAGATAATCTAGGAACTGCGCGACGTTCTTCAGGTAGTGCTGCCTCGTGGGCTCGGCCATGCTCGTTTGGCCTAGCAGGGCAGACCAGGCTCGGATGCGCGATGGTTGGTTGAAGAAGGACAAGGTTTCTGGGTCTGCATGGCCTTTCGTCATGAAGCCTAGGAATGTCTTGACCCTCGCCAGTTTGGAGGCGATGTTGTTCCGCAGACGGGCGGTGGGCTCGCTTCCCCAATTGGAAACCCTCGAACACTTCCAAAAGCAAGTCTGCAGAACGGGGCGAAAGTCAAAAGTCAGCCTAGAAGACATACCCCCACCACCACCAGCCCAACAGAAAAGTGCCATAACCATACTCAACTCAAGGCGCGGGCGTGGACCGGGTACTTTGTTGGATCGTAGGCTTCCACAGGCCCGGAGAACTCGGGCCGCCTCTCACCCGGGGGCGGGGTCGGGGGATGGTGCCAGCGGGGCAGGACACGGCCTTGCCCGCCTGCACTTCCTCCCCTCTTCCCCCCCTCCTCAACTCTCGATAGAGGCGGGTGAATTTGAGCTGGGAGGACCTCACCTTGTCTACTTGCTTGCGGAGCTCTGAGAGCTGGGCCTGTATGTGCTCCGTTGCGAGCCTGCAGCAGGGGTCGGCGCAAGGATGCTCGGCTTCCGGGTCGTCTGGTTCCCGTTCCTCTTCGGAGGACGACGCCAGCCGAGACACCACGGGTACCGTCGGTTGAGTGGACCGCAACCACTGCAACTCTCGAGCCACTTTCCGACGCCTCGCTCGGGCCATAGCCTCCTTCCTGGCCGAGACGGAGAGCTCGGCGTGCTGCTTCAGGTGTCTGTCTAGGCGGGCCGACGTCCTCCGGCAGCCGGGCACCGGGCACGCCGTCTTCCGCATATCCACGCGGCCAGCAGCGAGCTCCAGCAAAAGCTTCTTCTCGTTCGCATTCGACACCTTGTGGATCGCAGACAGGTGCGGCGAGAGGCGGCTGTAGAAGTTGAAGCAGAGTGCCCATTCGGCCATGACCATCCAAGACCAAGGCTGGAGGGAGAGAGACCCACATGCCTCGTGGAGCGGTTTAAAAGAAGGCGGACGAAACGTCCACTTCCGCGTCAGCGATGCTGGTTCCCTCTCCCCCTCTTAAAGGGAAAGGACCTATACCTACGAGATCCCTTTGATCCAACTTGTATAGTTTGGAAGCAGTTGTTACGACTTTGGGTGGATTTTTGTCCCAGGAACAATGCACCATTTCAGGCAGCCTTACCATTCCAGCAGCGGGGACTTTCACTGCTTTTTGATTATTCCCCTTTTCCCACACAAAGGGATGGGCATGAGCCCCGCCGAACACGCCGCGTTTTGGGCAGGTTGTAGGCTTTTTGCATAAAGCTTTTTATAGTTCCCTTCTCTGCCCCCACAAAGGGATGGCATGTGCCCCTCCAAACATGCACAGTTTTGGGCAGCTTGGACTGCGCCAGCCCGCGGGAGGCTTTTTGAATAAGCTTTTTTATAGTTCCCTTTTCTGCCCCCACAAAGGGATGGCATGAGCCCGGACGAACACGCACCGTTTTGGGCAGCTTGGACTGCACCAGCTGCGGGGGCTTTATACATGGCTTTTTCCCACTTTCAAAGCAGTGTCGTAGAACCCCATCGAACACGCACCTTTTCCGGGGCTCACCGCATCATGAACCGCAAGCATCAAAAAGGATGGGCCAGACCGTAAGCCCGGACATCACTGATCCCGGCTTGTTTCACCTCACCAGACTACTAGCGGCCACCCTCCGCCTCCACCAGCCACCCCCACACACCTCCGGGGGAGAGGGGTAGGGGGGCAGGTGGGGCAGGGGAGACCGCCGAGGACCGGCAAGGATAAACTCGAAGGGGTGGGCATGCTTGCGGACGGGCGGGAGACGCAGCACTGGTCACGCACACACACAGGGGCTGGAGCCAGCACCAGCCCGTACTCCTGGCCCCTGGGCTCGACACACCACGCTGGAGACTCTACCGAGCCCACCTACCACCCCCAGCCCTTGTCCAGGGCGAGGGCGGCGCGGACTGAGAATCAGCAGGGGGGGGGGACAAAGCACAGGGGGTCAGGCGGGCGGGCTGGCGGGCAGAGCGCCAGACATACTCTTGGTCAAAACCAGACGGGCCATTTGAGTTTTTTTTTCTCCCACAGATAGAGGCGGGAAAGGGGGGGGGGGGGGGGGGGGGGGGGTTGTGTGCGGAGGGACACCGCCCCACGCCTCCCTCACAGCACACAGGGAGGAACCAACCACACCCATAGAGGCCGACCCACCCATGTTGGGGCAGGTGCCGGGCGGGGGCCTAACCCATGGGGCGTCAAAACAAGCTCCTATCGATCAGCGTACTTGGTCCAGGCGCGAAATGGTCAAAACCTAAGTCCAACTTTCTCAAAGCTGCCAAACCGTCAGAACCTAAGTCCACATTTCTTCGCCTTCGCCGAATTCTCGATGGGAGGTCAGAGACAATCAGCGCCGGACAGGCACCTCCAGGTGCGGGACGTCCCGAAAAAGGGGTCTCCCTTCAGGCATGGCTTGGCGGGCTGGGGCCTGGGTCTCACCAAGTACCCCGGTGAGTGGCGCCCTCGCCACCGGCCGTTCCGGAGACCAACCATTTTCATGGACTTTGGTTTCAAAAGCTCGCTGGAAAGACCCAACCATCATCCCAAATGCTGACGCCCAGGGCCACCGCTCCCACCCCCTGTCCCCCAGGGCCCACACCCTGTCCGGGGGCAGGGGCCCACGTTAGAGGGGCTGGAGCCCCTGACTCCCAAGGCCACCACTGACACCCCCTTTCCCCCAGGGCCCGCACCCTGTCCGGGGGCAAGGGCCCACACCCTGTCCGGGGGCAGGGGCCCACATTAGAGGGGCTGGAGCCCCTGACTCCCACTGCCACCCCCTTTCCCCCAGGGCCCACACCCTGTCCGGGGGCAAGGGCCCACACCCTGTCCGGGGGCAGGGGCCCACATTAGAGGGGCTGGAGCCCCTGACTCCCACTGCCACCCCCTTTCCCCCAGGGCCCACACCCTGTCCGGGGGCAAGGGCCCACACCCTGTCCGGGGGCAGGCACCCACATTAGAGGGGCTGGAGCCCCTGACTCCCACTGCCACCCCCTTTCCCCCAGGGCCCGCACCCTGTCCGGGGGCAGGCGCCCACGTTAGAGGGGCTGGAGCCCCCGACTCCCAAGGCCACCACTGACACCCCCTTTCCCCCAGGGCCCGCACCCTTTCCGGGGCAAGCACCGGGCCCAAAGGGTCTTCTAGTTTGACACCTGCTCACCAGCAGACCCCGGGCACCCCACACTTAAGCCACGAACATTGACTTAGCTAGTGGCACTCGCTACGCAGATGTGCCGTTGGTGAACCATCTGGATGTGGGGGACCACCCTCTCCACCACCTCGCCCGTACTGTGGTACAAGATAGCTCGGGTGCACCAGCCTTTCCCACTACCGCCACCTGGAGCAATGCTCAATTTGTTGAGGCGGCTGGGGTGCACCAGCGCCACATAGTTCCAGCAGCGTTCTATATGGGAGTATTGTGTTTGCCTTCCTCCAGTACCGCACTGACTTTGGGCAAGACTTAAATGTCTGAACCGCTTAGTTGGGGCGGGACCCCCACCCCCCAATGCCAGCGGCGCTGGCCGGGTTCGGGGCACTGTCTTTGGGCCTGACTTTAATGTCTGAACCGCTTGGTTGGGGCGGGACCCCCACCCCCCCAAGGCCAACGGCGCTGGCCTGGATCGGGGCACTATCTTTGGGCCTGACTTCAATGTCTGAACCGCTTGGTTGGGGCGGGACCCCCATGCCCCCAATGACAATGGCGCTGGCCGGGATCGGGACACTTTTGTGGGCAGCCAGCCTGGCCATTGACCCCCTGGTTCGTGCAAACACAAAGCCGCCAAAACCTAAGTCCACATTTCCAGATGGCAGGTCAGAGACAATCAGCCCCGGACAGGCACCTCCAGGCACGGGACATCCCGGAAAAGGGGTCTCCCGTCGGGCAGGGCTTGGCGGGCTGGGGCCTGGGTCTCACCAAGTACCCCGTCGAGCGCCGACACTACCAGCCACGCTAATTCTCACTCACCCAACTGTGCCACTGGACCCCCAAATGGACTTCATCGTCTTTTCAAAAGCTGGCTGGAAAGACCAACCATCATCCAAATGAGGCTTTGTTGTTCCAATCAATTATTTTACTTCCTTTAAGAAGATGTTTCCTTTTGTGAGAGTGTCTATCTGTTCTTGACTGAATTCTAAACTGTGACGGAGTTCATGGAATTCCTTGTGGATGACTTGTGTTTCGCTTACCTCGGTACAACAGGATGGTGAGGAGGGTGTTGAGTTCATGATAGAGGGTGAATTGGCTCGAGGTCTCTTGGAGTTTGGAGCAGGATTACTTTTTTTGTTGTGATCTGGTGTGTCCATGTTGCAGCAGTATGTGTTGTAATATGCATTTATTCTTCAATTTGATCCAGGATGAAAAAAAAATGAGAAAGTATAGTCCAGTTGCACTGATGTAGTACAATTTTGGATGGGTGAAACACACGGAGAAAAGTGGAAATAAAGGGAGAGAAAAAAAAGTCTTCAAAGTTATTTGCTCTCTAGCAGACGGACGCCGCCATTTTGGATCTCGCACCCAGTCTCGCAGGCTCCCCCAGGTCTCGCAGGCTCCTTCAATTTCATTGAAACTGCGATCATACTGGGCTTTTCCTCCCATAGACTTCCATTTATACGCACGCGAATGTGTCAGTCAGACCAGGGTCATGTGTTAAGTTTCGCAGTTCGCTGTGGTGCAAAGTTCAAGCTTGGTGGACTCTGGCCTGCGAAATCGCATCACCTGACTGCGTGAGACCAATCGAGGATCAAAACAAGACCTCTCTGGACAGGAATTTTAAATATGGAGCAATCGATTGCTTTTTTTAATGTCTAATCATCTTGTTTAATCCCACCTGTTTTCGCAGTGCTGTACGATAGAATTTCGCGCACACAAAGCAGTGTGAACGCAGCTTAAGAGATTTTGTCATGTGACAGATAGTAGTGAAGCTCCTGATGTTTGTGGAGCAGTTTAATGATCTCTGCTGAGAACTTGAGAAATAAGTTATTGTGTAATTATTTTTATTAATTATTATTTTTATTAAGAATTATTTTCTCAGTTGATTTCATCTTTGATTTGGCTGTAATTTGTGTTATTTGGTCTTGTTTTTCTTTCCTTCAGTGATTCTGCTTGTTAACACTTGTTCATCAATAATTATTAATCCTCCTTTAATTAGACACTTAATTATCTCATTAACTTTATCCCTGTCTGAGTGTTCAACCTTCTGTAGTGAGGACACTAGTGAGGATTTTGCTCTGCGATTTAAGGGGTTAAATGTGTAGGATGAAAAATAATGACTGTGGAATGTATTTTTAACAGAAATATGCTGTAGATTGAATTTACGAATGTATAATGTTTAAAACAGTAGATTACTGGCAACCACAGCTGCCAGTATTTTTTTGTAAAATCAAGAAAAACAACAGCAAAATACTGTAAAACATTTTTGTGCCACCATTGTGGAGAATAGTAGCATCTTCTTTTGTTTAAATGTAATTGTGTAGTTACTAATGCAGTGAAAGTCTGTTTGTTAATTACAGTCACACATGAACACAATAATGCATTTAATGACTTTACATTATTTAAAAGTTTTGTAGTGAACTGATGTGCAATGGTTCTCAATATCAGTATGCTCAGATATATTACTTAGACATCAAATATTGATTTTAATGCCAGTAAATGCCAATTAAAACGTAGTTGCTTTCTGCAAATATAAATAATTAACTCAAAGGTTTGTAAATTATCATTGCATCAGTTAATGAATAAAATGTTCTCTTGTTAACAATACAACATTTTTCTGCAAAATTCTGTATTTTTTTACAAAAAAGTTCTGGCAACCATAGCTGTCAGTATTTTTCCGTAAATTTTACAGATTTTTTTTTACAGTGTAGCAAATAGTTCTTCAGTATTCCAGTCATTTATTAATGATATCTTCCGTGACACGTTACACAAGTGGGTCATTATTTATATAGGCGATATTCTGAAATATTTAGACTTGCTCGATGAACATATCACCCATGTCATGTGTTGAGACGCTTACTCGATCACAAATTGTATGCAAAGGTTGAACTACATCTCTTTCCTTGGTTATGTCATCAGGCAAGAAGGCGTGGCCATGGATGAGCAAATTGTAAATGCAGTACTAAACTGGCTGAAAACCAACACCGTAACAGAACTGCAACGATTCCTGGGGTTTGCCAACTTCTATCGCCAATTTATAAGGAATTTCAGCAAAATTTCAGGCCCTCTTACATCCATGACTAAAAGATCAAGTAAACGATTGAAGTGGAACACCCCGGCCGAGCCAGCCTTCATACACTTAAAGGATCGTGTCACGTGTAATAAGATACGGAGAAGGATCCAAAAATGCAAGTAAAAGGTTATTTGACACAGTCAAAATAACTAGACAGGACAGGGAAAATGAGTGAGAGAACGAGGGATATAGGGCTGTAGCAACCGGGAAACAGACAGACGAAATCAGGTCCAGCAGCCACTCCTCACAGTCCTGAGCACAGACAGACATACATGAGCAAACACAACGACCTGACAAGGAAACATAGAAACGTTGCCCAGATATAGACACGATAATGAACCTCAGCTGTCGAGCTAATCAAAACAGCTGAGTACCGGCATGACACGTGACCATAACAAATACACGTGGACAACCAAAACAAACCCACGTGACAAAACAGACACTCCGGAAACTGCACAAACCTGCAATCGTGACAGTACCCTTCCTCTTAAGAGCACCTCCTGGTGCTCCCAGAAGAGCTTACCTGGCGATCGTAATCATCGATAAGAGAGTAAACCGATATGTCCCTAGCAGGAACCCAACTTCTCTCCTCTGGACCGTAACCTTCCCAGTCCACCAAGTACTGAAATCCTCGCCCCCTCCCTCTCGAATCCAGAATGCGGTTAACCGAATAAACGGTCTCCCCATCTACGAGATGCGGCGGGGGAGGGACCGGCGTGGGCAGATTAATGGCCGCATGAAAAACGGGCTTTAATTTGGAAACATGAAACACGGGATGTATTCTCCTGTACGCTGGAGGAAGTTTGAGGCGGACTGCCACCGGACTAATGATCTTGATGACAGTGAACGGGCCAATAAATTTAGGTGCAAGTTTATTACATACGGAACGCAAGGGAATATTCTTGGTTGAAAGCCACACTTTTTGACCGACGACGTAAACGGGAGGCTTAGAACGGTGGCGATCGGCTTTAGCCTTGGTGTGTGCACCCACTTGGAGGAGGGTCTGTCTGGCCCTGTTCCAAGTGCGTCGGCACCTCTGGACAAAGGCGTGGGCGGAGGGGACCGTGACTTCGGATTCCAGACTGGGAAAAGCTGGTGGCTGGTAACCTAAACTACACTGAAACAGAGAGAGGCCCGTGGCAGACACTGGTAATGAGTTGTGTGCGTACTAAGGGAGCTGCTCGAGACTCACTGAACACTCTCTTCAGGTCAAGGTACTCACTGGGCACGTTTGACTGGTCCATGCGCTCCTCCTGAAACACAGAACACGACACAGCAGAACGAGCAGACGAAAGACAAGACTCATGACAGTTCTCACTTCACAAAAATATTGTATTCAGGCCCCAGTTGATATGAGGTTTATGGAGAACCAACCAAGGATGCCCTAAAACCACCGGTGTGTTAGAACAGTCTGTTAAAAGAAATGATATGTGTTCAACATGATTTCCAGATGTAATAAGCTTTATGGGTTTGGTAGAGTGAGTGATAGTGAGAAGAGAAATCCCACTGAGGGCGCGTACAGAAATGGGTTGTGAAACAGCAATAACCGGAAGTTTTAAACTGAAAGCAAAACTAGAGTCAATGAAATTCCCCTCTGCCCCGGAATCAATAAGGGCATGGATGTTCTGGGTTCCGGAAACCCATGATAAAGTAGCGGGCAGTAATGTAGTTGCCGCAGAGGGTTTATTCAGACTGATTTCACCCATCAGTAACCTCTTACCTACTGATGGGTGTTGTCTTTTACTGGACAAGAGACCACGCGGTGTCCAGCGCCACCACAGTAAAGGCAGAGTCCCTCGTTTCTCCGTTGGCACTTCTCCTGCACGGACAGGCGGGATCTGCCTACCTGCATGGGTTCCGGGTCAACACTCCCCACTTCCACTGCCGCAGCCAAAACCAGAGGGTCCGAGACTGGATCCGAAAATCTCCCGTGCTGCATGCGGTTCTCTCGGCGAAGTAGTCTGGTGTCCACTCGGATAGCCAGATCTAGTTCATCCAGGGTTTTAGGGAGTTCCAGTGTGTAGATCTTGTCCTGAAGACAGTCTGACAAACCATGCAGGAACATGTCCCACTGTGCCTCCATGTTCCAGCCGCATTCAGCGGCCAAGGTCCGGAACTCGATCGAGTAATCCGCAACGCTCCGACTCCCCTGCCGGTGCTCAGCACGGACTCGGGTGGCCTCTCTCCCGGAAGTGGCCCGATCAAAAACCTTTTTGAGTTCTTTAGAGAACAGTTCAAAAGAAGCACAACATGGCAACTTTTGTTCCCAGGCTGTAGTCCCCCACAGAGCCGCTTTTCCCGAAAGGAGAGTAATAACGAAGGCAACCTTAGACTGCTCCGTGGAAAATAATGACGGTTGCAACGCTATATATAAGGAACACTTGGACAGGAAGGACCGGCACAAGTGAGGCTCTCCAGAATAACAGGTCGGGGGAGGAAGGCGAGGTTCGACAGCACGGTCAGCAACCACCGGTGCTGGTAACACTTCTGGAGCTGGTGCGGCTTCAACTTGTGCCACTCCAGTAACTAGCTGTTGAACCTGTGTGGTAAGCAAAGAAACCTGGCTGACCAAAGTCTGAATGGCCTGAGCGGTGGTAGCCAAAGCCTCATCCTGCCGATCAATCCTGGCATTGCTGAGCGAGACGAACTCTGAGATCTGTGACATACTCGCTAGATCCATATTAAGGTCAGTTCGTTTTGTCACGGGTAATAAGATACGGAGAAGGATCCAAAAATGCAAGTAAAAGGTTATTTGATACAGTCAAAATAACTAGACAGGACAGGGGAAATGAGTGAGTGAACGAGGGATATAGGGCGGTAGCAACCGGGAAACAGACAGACGAAATCAGGTCCAGCAGCCACTCCTCACAGTCCTGAGCACAGACAGACGTACATGAGCAAACACAACGAACTGACAAGGAAACATGGAAACGTTGCCCAGATATAGACACGATAATGAACCTCAGCTGTCGAGCTAATCAAAACAGCTGAGTACCGGCATGACACGTGACCATAACAAATACACGTGGACAACCAAAACAAAACAAACCCACGTGACAAAACAGACACCTGCAATCGTGACAGATCGCTTCACAACGGATCTTATTCTATCACACCCAAACCCAGAGAAACCCTTTATCGTAAAAGTCGATGCATCTAATACAGGTATAGAAGCAATATTATCTCAACATCAGGGCTCAAACAACATACTTCATCCATGTGCAAACTTTTCTCGTAAACTCAACCCAGTGGAATGAAACTATGATGTGGGAAACATTGGAGTGGAGACATTGGCTGGAGGGAGCAAAGCACGAGTTCACAGTGATGACAGATCATAAAAACCTAGAGTAGAAACACCAACAATGTATTATTTATAATTTTAAAACAGGAAAAGATTAAAAGATAATCAGGCCTGACTCAGTATGAATGCTGTTTCAGGCAGGTTCCTGCCCTGCAGAACATAAAAACATACAGACACCCTGAATATCTTATCCATCAACACATGAAAAAAGTACAAATAATCACCAATACATACAAAATGAAGCTGCTATCTAAGTGGCTACAGCGATAGTTGACCATCAGATGATGAGCATGGGATTTTTAAAAAGGTCTCAGTGTTGGTATTGTTTTTAGATGTTGTAGGATCTCATTCAAGGATTTTGTGAATACATAAAAGAAAGATCTCGGTCCATAACAGTTTTTAAAAGCTGGTAACACTGAATTTATCCATTACTCTGACATTACCAAAACTGTCTCTATGCTCTGCAGGAATACTTAAATGAGACCTTAAAAATTCTAACTGGCTAATTATACTCATTAAACACTACCACGATGCATAGTAAAATATTTCCAGTAAAGATTTGTCATATGTGGTGAACAGGTGGCCAAATTTAATGACCGATCTTTGTGAAAAGCACAGCTTTTCTTGCCAGCAGAAAGTGACTCATCCTTACTCACTTCAGCCTGTCTATTCTCTTCATGGTTTCAAGGCTGTCTAAACCAGGTAACCATTTACATGCAGCGAACAATAAACAAAAAGCTAAGGCTATGTTAGGAATAGAATACTGCTCACCACATATAACTCAGTATACACTATAAATGTTGCAAGATCACAATTTTCAAAGTAGTGGCATCACAAGTGTTTTTACACTGCATGACTATCTGGGGTAGCCACTGCTGTGTTTACACTGCAAGATGGATCAGCGACAGGGGGTTTCACATTGCATGACTTTATAATAAGAAGAATTGCCAACAACTTATTACATCTCACAACCAAACACACATAAGAAGTGACATGGAAACAAACAAAAAAACAATGTTAACATTATTGCAGACACTATAAAAAGATCATTTCCAGCCACTAGACTTTTCTGACAGGGTATTTGAGTGTCATCGAGTGTAAGAATGTTGTGGGACTACTATAGTTATTATTATGGATTATTGATAGCAAAATTCTGGTTTTTATTTTAGCCCTTTTTTGGCGGTAAAACACGAATGTGGTTATAAATAAATTAAAATGTGCTTGTTTGTTGTAAAAATTTAAAATAATGACAAAAAAATTACTAATTTGTGGATTTCCTTACTTCTGGGTGCAGCTATGCTGCCGTTGTGGCTGGTGTGTTCTGGGAATTTTTTTTACCCCTTGGTTTCGAGTTTGGTTCTGAAAAATTTCCATTCCAAGGAGTATGTACCCCTTAGCACTCTAGGCCTATACGCCTTTAAGCTAAAGATAATTGGAACACCCCTACCCCTTCACGTGAACACACAAAACAAGGAGTAGGGATAAGGGGAAGGGCTAAGGGGTAGAATTGTGATTGGGCCTAAAAGTGCAAACCACCATTTACTGAGGGTCTAGTCTTGTTGAGACCTATATAACACACCTATAAGCCTATTTACTATATTGTCAACACATTTGTGCTACATTTTTCTTTTCCAAATAAAGTCTAAACTATTATTTAAACCACATCAACTTGCAAAAAAGCCTGACATATAGGTTTTAATGAAGGTTTCTTTTTTTTCAGAGGATGGTAGCTTGAGTATTTACAGTATGACCTCTATTTGTTCCCAGGTGTGACTATTTTTATAGAGAACAGCACAGCAAATGAACATGCAGTTCAGTTTATGTCATCCTCTAAAATCTCCCAACAGCTTCAGATAGAGCAAGAGAAGCAATCTGCCTTTCACATATTGTACAACATCGTGAGTGGAGCTAAATAGTGAAGCCACTATAGATATTAAAAGTATAATTCACCCAAAAATGATATTTCTGTCATCATCTACTCATCTTTGAATAAAAGATTATTTCAAAGAGAAGCATTGTGGATTCATAAATTAAAATCACTTACAACAATGAATGAGGAATTGGACCTATTTGTGTTTTTTAACGGTTTGTTGTTTAGCTATAATATTGTGAATCACGGAATTTCGATGGATTGATGTACACATGAATAAGTTAATGATGATAACTGATATGCTATTTTCATGTGAAATAATGTTTTTGAAGGTGAAGGTAAATATTTCTTGTGTGGTTAATTATATGGTGTATTGAGATGAAAATGAGATTGTTTTTAATCATTGAGTGATCGTCTAACTAATGATGCAATGTGATTGATTGTGGGACAAAAGGGTGGAGTGAGAGGATTGTGTCACACACTGAGGAAGGCATTGTGCCGAAACGATTGTGTTTTGTATCACCTGAAGAATGTAAAATAAAAACTGTACGAAGCAATTATTTAACAATTGCGAATCATGACCTTTTGAACAATATTATTGATGGAGGAAATTGTAGGGGTCTATCTGTTAGTCCTATGACAGAACTAACAGCATGGTGAAGGTTAAATGCGTGAAAGCCTTCTCTCACACAGCAGTAAACAGATTACTAAAAATGATTAAACTTTTGTTTCATGAATCCAATTTTGACCCTTACTCTAATCTGACTCCAATTTAAAATAATTTAAATTTAGATTCATCCAATTCAAGCTGATCACCTTATAGGTTGTGATTTGGTCTCATTTAGATTGATTAACTTAATAAATGCTTCAGTTAATAGTTCATTGTTTATCTGAAGTCGCTTAGAGTCAGTATGTTGGCCAGTTACATCATGGGCACAGCCTTGCCAGTTCTGGTTAGATAGAGGATATAACTGTAAATTAATTTTCTTTAAATAATATTATGCCCCATGCTTGTTCATACGTAAATAAATTTAAATTTAGCAACTAGATTATATCATGTCAAGTCAGTGATTGTCAGAAATCAGCAGGTCTCTAATGCTGTGCCTATGCTTCATCCATTGAGCCTGAATGCATAAACAAATCCTGGCCAAAGGTTGTGGAAACATCAGCCTAAATGAGTTAAACAAGAATGTTACATTTATTTGTTAATCTTTTACAAAGATTTTTCATGCCAATTCACATAATTAAACAAAATAAGCCAATTCAGAAATTTACAACATCAATTATACCCAAAGATACATCTAAGAGTTAGAGATTAATACCTGACCTTGTAGAAGTACGTTGTAGTATACTAGTCTTGGTGCAGAGCTCAAAGACTCACACACTGCAACAGGCTATCCTGGCTATAGTATTCCAAAGACACTTTTGCACCTTTCCCTTAAATACTCAAATCACAACAAACCATCATAAATTCCAGACAATAAAAACTTCTTAAACACCCTCGTCTGGTCATGAATTTATATGAAGAGCATTTTCCCTGGAGTGGAGCATCTGGCAAAGATCTTATCTAAGTCAAAACCCAAATCAACTGATAAAAGAGAAATTCTTACATCCTTCTAGAAATATATACTCTAAAACGTAATTCTGTAGGCCTGTATTTTTATAATTAATAAATGTCTTAAATTTAACACTTAATTTTCTCTAAAACATTTCAGGTATTTTTTTCTTTTGATAAAATAAAAAACTTTATTTTCTTCAAACAGCAACACTCTTGCAGCTCATATGATTTCAGTTTGTTTGTTTGTTTTCAGAGTATTGTGGATATTTCTTTTAAAAGAAAAAAAATTATCTAACAAATTTAGTAAAAGTACAGTCTGTGTATATATATATATATATATATATATATATATATATATATATATATATATATATATATATATATTAAAACTATAAATCAAATTCTGTATAGGAAATATGAACTCATAGGAAATAAAGGACATACTTTATAAAAAGTTATTTATTCAGATTTATTTCATTGCTTTAGTACTAACTGTTCAAACGTTGACAAAAAAAGTACATGATTGTTAAAGTTTTTTTTTTTTTTTTTTGTTTTTTTTTCAAGGTATTGGATTGAACGATCAGAGAAGTAGGCCTGCAGTTCACCATGTTTGAAAGTGTACACAAGACTTTTTAACAACATTTAAATGGCAGTTTTGAACAGGAATGTTAAGTCTTTAGTTTACCTTTGATCCAACCAATCAAAACGCATCTTATTACCCTGTATGTTAACATCGCTAATTCCTTCTGCCTCATCCACATTTGCCATTCTTGCAACTCCCATGTAAGCTAAATAAACAAGCCTACTTACAGCGTGTAACCAGAGGTTGAAAAAGGCGCGCAATGCAGCATGCAATGATGAGAAATTGAATCAACAAGGCATTCAAATTGCGCAATGACAAGAAATAATATAGATTGCGCCACCAAACACAAGAGAACGAAATTAATGAGAACAATTTAAAAATGTAAGAAGTAGAAAGTACAGATATTTTTGCAAAAATGTAAGGAGTAAAAGTAAAAAGTTGTCAGAAAAAATAAATAGTGGAGTAAAGTACTGATAATAGAAAAATCTACATAAGTACAGAAACAAAGTATTTCTACTTTGGTAATTTCCATCTCTAAATACAGCTGCAGTACAACTACAGTAGGACTACTGGATTACTGCAGTTTTTTTAAAGGAAAACTGCACTTTTAGTTAACTTGTGAAAAGTTAACTTTTTCAATTTATTGCAGTAGAACAAAGAAGAAATCGTATTTTTGACAAATTCAACATCATTTTTCAGGTAGTGACTGCCTTGATCTTGTAATCTTAAACACACACACAAAATTCTTTTAATAAAAGAAAACTACCAAATGCATACTTAAATATAAACTGCATTTGTAGTATGAGGCGCCGTGTAGGATTTATATCAAAATTCGCTTATCAACACAAACATAAAACACATGTATATGCAGTGTTGGGCAGTAGCGTTGCTACAAGTAGTGACGCTACTAGCTTAACTGCATTTCTCAGTAGCATAGCGGTAGCGTCGCTACTTTCTAAATCAAATAGCTTTTTAGTAGCAAAGCTATTTTATTAGTCAAGTAGTGCAGTAGCGTCCACAAAGCTACATTTACCAATTGCGGATCAATAAGTGACGGCACTGACATTTACAGGGCTGTGAGGCTGGTGTCTAGCTGATGAAAGTAAATCCATATAATAGACATTTTTCACATGTCCTGGTTCTGGTAAGCGAAACGGCGTATCACAACATCCGGTTCCAATGGAACGGAGTAAGATAAAATGGCAGAGTCGTCTTGTCGCTGTTATTGCAGCGTTCCCAGCTGCTCCAGCTTAAAAAAAATGACACCCTTACCTTAATTTCCACGAAAAGACAAAGGACAGAGGAAATCATGAGTGAAATTAATTAGACGGAATAAATGTCCTTCGTTTCAAGTTATATGCCAGAGTACGCTCATGTGCAGTATGCACTTCAAAGCGGAGATCATTATGTTTGTTGCCTTGTACTTGTACATGTGTGATGACAATAAATTGAATCTAATCTAATATAGACAAAATTCCAGTTAAGTTATCTGCCTTCCACAAACAAGTGCTCCTATCAAGGTCATTAATATATAAGCATAATTTTCCCCCACATTGGAATAATAGACAACTAATACAAATGCTATTTTTTTTACAACAAAATTTATTTGGTACACAGTTTTATAATAAAGATGGTATACTTTTCTTACAATGAATTCCTTTCTTATCACAGTATCTCAATAACCCTGCAAGTTTTCAACTGTTGCAGGTTCATTTTTTTTAGAGACCCATATGTTATTTAGTGGTATTAATCAAGACCATCGTCTTTTGATTTGACTAAATCTTATGTTGTGAAGGATAGCATTTTTTATTGTTAGGCTTTGTTAACATTTGCTAATAAATACAGACATAAAGGGTTTCTTTTTTGAGGAATTAACTGCTACAGTATATTATTGCTGAAGGTTGCTGAGAACAGTACATTCTGTTATTGGCTATGGGTGTATAAAAGTGCAGATAGTTTTGAGGATGACAGAATGTATGAGCTGTGTGTTTGTGCTCTGAAACATCTGCAAGGTCAACTGTCAAGAGAAGATACACAGATGCAAGAAAGAGGAACGTCTGGTTGCTGAATGGTCAAACTGTCAAGGCTTGGGATTAGATAATGTGCGAAAGACATAAAAGCATGAAGGAGAGCCTAAAAAAATCTGAGCTGAACTGAGGTTACATCTCTCCTGCGCAGAACTTGTACTCTCTAACTTCTTGCATTCAAAATAAAACTTCTTAATTTTCAACTCAGATCTCCGTCAATTTTTGAGCATGCAATTGACTATTTGAGTCCTACAATTGGTGACCCCGACGTGATTGACTGGAGACTTAAACAGATGGACGTTTATTTCTGATGCCAAATCCAGAGGCGCCTCTCTAAAAGAAAGGTAAGCAGAAACCTTTTTCTAAAATTCTGCTATTGAACATTCTAAATAAGTGGCTTTTGGCATCGGTAAATACGTTGTTCATTTCTTTGATACATTTGATGCATGCAGGAGGTTACAGACTACATATAAAAATTAAAAAATAAAAAGAGAAGAATGAATTGTGATAAGTTAAGTGATAAGTTAGGGTGAATCGTTAGGATTTATGGAGAAGTCCTGTTCCCTAAATAGGCAATTAGGGTGAATCGTTAGGATTTATGGAGAAGTTCTGTTCCCTAAATAGGCACTTAGGGTGAATCTTTAGATTTACGGAGAAGTCCTGTTCCCTAAATAGGCAAATAAATTGGAAATTGCCTGTCTTGACGAAGTCATTCATATTTCCAATTATCAGGGTAAATACATCGGTATTTAACAGGGTAAAAGTACATCGGTACTTAAGAATACATCGGTATTTAGAAGTCCTTTTTCCCTGAGAGAGGCAGACCCTTGAAGATCCCTCTTATCCTGACGAGGATCTGACATCTTCAAGTAAATTTCTCAAGGATAGCAGGTTTAGTGAATTGAGAAATAGTGAGAGTGTAGGGATAAAATAAGACAATAAACGAAATGGAAGGGGAATTCAATAGAGAATGTGAGGAATATGATTGTCCTCTTTTAAGACAACAATGGGATAAAATGGTAGATATCTTATTGGCACAAACTGATTAAAAAGATAGGAAAAAACAGATAAAAGAACTAGGAGAATGTACGCGCGAAATTATTGAACATTATGGTACTGATTGTATGGACAAAAAGGGATCTCTGTTTTAGAAAGTGTGAATAAAAGAGAAAAGAGCACAGAAAGCTGTTTTAAGACAGAGAAAAGAGGAAGTAGGGCTGTTGCACAAGCGACCCCATGCAAAGAAAGGAAAACAATTAGATACAATTTTTAGAAGATGGTCTAGGGTCACACTTGCAGCAACTGTGTTGAAACCAAAGAAAAGGGAAGTGAACAGTAAGGACGCTGAAACCAAACTGAGTATGAGATAGGAAGTTGAGGCTGAGGCGAAGACTGATCAGATAGCGACGCCCACTGCCCCCACCACTAAGATCACTCATCCCCGTAAAACCCAACTATAAGCCAGCAGCCGAAGCAGTTAGTGGTCAATAGAGAACATGAAATTTAAACATTGGGATGGTAAAAAAGGAGCAGCATACATAAATAGATACTTTCAAAGACTGAGAAAAGGCATGCGATGAAAACCAAATGTCTAACTCTGTTACTAATAGAATTTTCAGGGCAGCAGTGTTACAAGGAGCTCCTGCTGGTGTGACCCAGCCCATGGAACAGTCTCTTGAGGTACCAGGCAGTGATGATACTAAATGGGAAAGGTATGCAGTAGATTTCAAAGACAAAGCAGTAGAAAGAGCAAAGAGGGAAGTGAGTTGCTAAAGCTGCAAAAGAACTTCTGAAACTGCAGTTTGAGGAGAGGAAGTCAGCTAAAAATAAAATAAGAGCCTGAATGCCTCCCCACTTCCTGAAACAGACAACCCAATAACACTGTTTACAGATGGTAGTTTCCAAAGGGCAGATGATGGAACTCTGAAAGCAGGCTTTGCTGTGGTTAAATTACAGAATGTTCAATTGGTCACCATACAATCTGGAACCCCTAATTGGCAAACAATATGCACAAAAGGCAGAACTATTGGCCCTAATCAATGCATTGAGACACTCAAAAGGACAGTCTGTCAACATCTACTCTAATTCTGCATATGCAGTGTCCACAGCCCACGTGGAGCTGCCTGTGTGGATCAGATGTGGATTCACAACCTCTTCCGGCCGGCCTATTACTCATGAGAAAGAAGCAAGAGTTGTTGCCAAACAAAGTGGCTATTATTAAGTGCACTGGTCATTCTCAAGGAACTGACCTAATATCAAAAGGCAATGCAGCAGCAGACTTGGTGGCAAAACGTGCCTCAGGCTACCTACAGGGTCAGTTTGTGGTCACATCTGAGCCAGACGTGACATCCCTCCTACCAGAATTCTCAAGAGAATTCTTATCTGAGCAGCAAGACATGGCTGCTCCTGAAGAAAAGTCTGTGTGGAAAAACAAAGGGGCAATCAGACATGATGATGGCCTTTGGACAGCACCTGATGGTAGAGCTTTGCTCCCAGCGTCACTAGTCCCAAGCGTGTTGAAAGAAGCCCACACACATGCACACTGTGGTGATAAGCAAATGTCACGAGCATTGCAATCATGGTGGCATCCTTTTATACCACACCTAATTTCTGGATACATAAAGACATGTGACATCTGTCAGATGCACAATGTCAAACCAACTATGAAACCATCTCAGGGATCGTTCCCATTGGCAAATGGCCCTGGAGATGAAGTTATAATTGATTTCACTGACATGATTGAAAGGGTAAATGGTAAACGATACTTGCTTGTTATGATTGATGCATATACTGGATGGCCAGAGGCCTTCCCGGTGGGCAAGGAAGACAGCACTGCTGTCATTAAATGTCTGATAAACCATTACATCCCACGTCATGGTTTTCCAAGCCGGGTCAGATCTGACAACGGCTCATACTTTAAAAATGAACATCTGGCTGATGTAGAAAAGGCATTGGGTTTAGTACACCATTTCGGGGCAGTCTATCACCCACAGTCACAAGGTAAGGTTGAGCGGTTGAATCTAACATTGAAAAACAAATTGGCTAAAATCTGTGCACAGACTAAATTGACATGGTTGGCTGCTCTTCCACTGGCTTTGATGTCAGTAAGGAGCTCTGTGAGTAGGGCAACAGGATACACGCCCTTTGAAATGTTGACAGGTCGCCAATTTCCTGGCCCACTGACCCCACTACAATTGGAACCAGTACAACCGTTATCACACAAAATTTACTATGACAAATTGACTGCTCTAATTGAATCTTTTGACAAAATGTTACCAACTGATTTTAGGGGACACGAATATCCAGCACCCCTACCTGACCGAACTTGGGACTGGGTGAGATTGAGAATCTACAGGCGTAAATGGAAAGAGCCTCGCTGGTCTGCTCCAATTAAGGTAATTGCACGCACCTCTCACTGTGTTCGTCTTGCAGGAAAAGGTGACACTTGGTACCATCTGAGCCAGTGCTGTCCGGCGGACCCGCCGTCCAGATCATTGATTGACACCAGAGTGGACCTTGCTTTGCAGGTCCAAGAGAGGGAGGATACCACAGGAGGTGCAGGAGGGAGTGAGGGTACCACAAAAGGAGGTGACACACAAACACATACACACGATAAAAATTTTCATCCATCACGAAGTAACCTACAAACTTTGCAGGTGGTCCACAAAACTGGGGATTTATTCACAGCCCCTAAAGGAGAAGCTGTAGCCCATTGTGTCAGTGCAGACTGTGCATTTGGAGCGGGCATAGCGAAAAAATTCAGAGAAAGATATGGGGTTGACAAAGTAAAGGCCCAGAGAAAAACGAAAGGTGACTGTGCTATAACTCACGAGGCAGACAGAATAGTTTTCCACCTGATCACAAAAACACTTGCTAGAGACCTACCCACATATGAGGACTTTGAGAGCAGTCTAATCTGCATGAGAACGTGGTGTGACAAATTACACATCACCAGACAAATTACACAATACCCCGGCTGGGGTGTGGTTTGGACAAGTTGGAATTCTATAGAGTTCTCCACATTAATGAAAAGACATTTAAAGGCCAAAATATAACCATTTCAGTTTATACGTTAGAATAAGTTTACTGTGCTTGCTATTTTTTATTGTAGCTTTGATATGATATATTACTTGTTGTTAACACAATAACGCTGTGAAAAATAAGATAAAGGGAGGATCAGAATTGAATAATAAGGAAAACCAGCATCAATAAAACATGAGGGTCAAGTTGTGGGAAAACTGGAAGCTACTGGGGGCAATAGGGATAGTAGCACTGGTAATAGTGGGGACAATTCTAGGAGTAGAAAAAGTCAGAACAGGAATGAAACCGTAACTGTAAAACCAACCAGAGTAAAAAGATCCCTAGGGGAAGAAAACAGGTGTTCCAAGTATTATGGAGGGCTGTCCATAGAATATGTAAAGGGAGAGACAACATCTTACACATTTGATCTATGTCAGGTAATTGACTGTGGGGGACACAATAGTTCGTGGCGAGGATATGACGTATATGTTTGGTTTGATCAGACTATGAATGCATGGTGTAACACGAGGGGTAAAGCGGATAATAAGTGGTGTAGAGGGTGGGATCAAGTAGTGGGGTACACAGGGAAATGGACGCCAAACCCAACATGGTTAGGGAATTTTAAAAAACGAGTGGAGAAAACTGAAAATACAAAGGGATTACAGTCCTACCCAGAACCCTATAACTATGTCCATAAGGGAGTGGACAGGATACCCCTTAGATGAGACCCTTTATGCTGGGAAAAACAATCCGCCTAAGTTTCTCCATATACTATTAGGAGTTGAGATATCAGGAACTGACCCCCTGGGAATCATAGAAGTTGAGTTTTTAGATAAGGTCAATGTAATAAATAGAAACAAGACAACGACTATAGGACCCCAATCAGAGATCATAGTAGAGAAATTAGAGGTCGAAGGGTTGTGATAGAAATGGATTATACCAAATTAACCCCAGAGGATATACTAGAGAAAGCATATTAACCCTTTGTGGTGCACACAGATTATCAACAATGCAGGGGATATAATAGGACCTTGGGCGCGGGGAGGACTATATTATTATTGTGGAGGGAAAA
The DNA here is from genome assembly GCF_903798145.1 of Danio aesculapii. Taxonomy (NCBI): domain Eukaryota; kingdom Metazoa; phylum Chordata; class Actinopteri; order Cypriniformes; family Danionidae; genus Danio; species Danio aesculapii. The sequence goes on from NC_079457.1 coordinate 33,383,034, forward strand.
GATTGTTTGTAAGAATAAAAGGGAAAACTACAGAAGGTATATGTGCAATGGTCAGGTTAGCTGCACTAGTCACAATGATTGGACATAAACACCAAATTACAGCCACGAGACGAAGGAGAAGCTTTGATCTAACAACTAATTGTCGAACCTATATAGACTAAATAGGGATCCCTTGAGGAGTCCCTGATGAATACAAACTAGTAGACCAAATTGCTGCCGGGTTCGAGAATATCCCAATAATTTCAGCCCTATTCCCGGTCACCCCAAGTAAAATGTGGACAGAATAAATTATGTGCACTATAATGTCATGAGATTGGCAAATCTGACACAAGATGCCGTAGAAGGATTATCAGAACAATTGGCTCCAACCTCATTAATGGCATTACAAAATAAAATAGCACTAGACATGCTATTGGCGGAAAAGGGGTGCCATGTTGCAAGATTTTTGCTGCACTTTTATTACCAATAATACTGCCCCAGACGGATCAGTAACGAGGGCTTTAGAAGGATTAAAAACCCTTTCTAAAACAATGGCAGAACACTCTGGTGTAAATAACCCATTTGATGATTGGCTGACCGGTGTGTTTGGAAAATATAAAACCATGTTTACATCAGTTTTGATCTCTATAGCTACCTTTGTGGCCATAATAGTGACCTGTGTATGCTGTTGCATCCCGTGTATCAGAACATTGTGTAACAGGGTGATAATAGCAGCAATTGAAAAGAAAGATGGAGCTCCACCCCCTTACACAATGCCTCTGCTGATATCTCCTGGAAATAATGATGAGGAGGAAGAGGAGGAGGAATATCACTTATAAATGTTGTTTTTGTTTTTTCCCAGTAACTGTGCTTCTTTGCAGATGCTGATTCATCACAAGTTATGTGTTTTTTAGATATTGATGTTTGAGAAATTTGCTGTTTGAAAATGTGTTAAGATTTGAATTTTGATTACTGAAATGTTTGTAGTCTAGATAATTTCAGTGTGATTGACTCAGCTGACATGTTGTGGTTACCCAAACGTCAATTAGGGGACCGACTGGGTGACTTTCCCCACAGGGGTTTTCGGCCCAGTCCAGCCTGAGCACACTGGTTTGTAGGGAATGTATAGGGACCATCATTGTTTGACTGTTATGATTGTGTTTATTGCTTTTATTTTTCTTAATGGTCTGATATGATGTTTCCGGTGAACATGTGGTGGCTGCCCATAAGTCAACTAGGGGGCCGCTTGGGTGTCTTTCCTCACCGAGGTTTTCGACACAAGCTCATCTGGACATATTGGACCAAGTATTCTGAGATTTTTAAAGTGTTTATTAAAGTGATGTGGCCTCTTTTCAGAGGCCAAGAGAGGGATTGAAGGATAGCATTTTTTTATTGTTAGGCTTTGTTAACATTTGCTAATAAATACAGACATAAAGGGTTTCTTTTTTGAGGAATTAACTGCTACAGTATATTATTGCTGAAGGTTGCTGAGAACAGTACATTCTGTTATTGGGTATGGGTGTATAAAAGTGCAGATAGTTTTGAGGATGACAGAATGTATGAGCTGTGTGTTCGTGCTCTGAAACATCTGCAAGGTCAACTGTCAAGAGAAGATACACAGATGCAAGAAAGAGGAACGTCTGGTTGCTGAATGGTCAAACTGTCAAGGCTTGGGATTAGATAATGTGCGAAAGACATAAAAGCATGAAGGAGAGCCTAAAAAAATCTGAGCTGAACTGAGGTTACATCTCTCCTGCGCAGAACTTGTACTCTCTAACTTATTGCATTCAAAATAAAACTTCTTAATTTTCAACTCAGATCTCCGTCAATTTTTGAGCATGCAATGGACTATTTGAGTCCTACAGTTGGCAAAACTTGTTTTACAGTAAATACCAAGAGTAATAATAGAGCTTTTCGGACTCTTTTCCAAAAAGAAATCACTACTGTTCCTTATATAAAATTTTATTGGATGTCTTTATTAAAGGGTGACTTGATTTGCTGAAAAATAAGTGTGGCTGTTACCACAGAAATATCAGGTTAGAAACAAAATTAAAGAAATATCCTATAAACTTCTCCACAGATTTTATCCAGCAAAACATTATTTACAAAAAATTTAAAAGTGGAATTGATGTAAATTGTATTTTTGTAATGAATACGAGGAGACGGTTTTACACTTATTTTGGCATTGTACATACTCAGCCAAAAGGAAGAGGTGCAAAAAATTATTAACAATTTTCAGTGTTCAAAACCTCTTTTATCATTGTGGGAAAATATACTTTTTGGCTTTACTGTCTAATTTACTAATAAGCAACCAAATTTTAAGGTATTGATCACTAAAATATGCTTGTATATTACCAGCATCAGAGACTCTTTAATCAAGGAAGCCTACCCACTTTAAAAAATTGTGAACTCTATAATGTATTTATTTAATTATTACATATGTACATTTTGTATATTTGTATTTTATTTATTAAATTAATTATTATTATTAATTACCCCCTGGCATGTGTATTTTTTTGTATTGTAAAATGTTATTTGCTGTTCTTTAAATAAATAATAAAAACATTCAAAGCAGATGATCAAAATGAACTGGAACATGAACTAACTTTAACCTGAAGATTCAGAAACACACCCTATACGCTATGATGGACTGTTTTGAAGATATTTGCTTTAAAATTTAGTAATTAGTGGAAAACTGAAGTGCTTTAATAGAATCGTATTCAAACACTGAACACAACAACAAATATCTTTATTTTTTCCAGCGATTTGGAGCTAAATTATGTTTCCAGACTTGAGTAAACCTTACAAGCATTAAGCAACCTGTCATTATGGGGCTGCTTGTTCTTTCGCATTGATCGATAGCAAATCGCCCGTATCTGACCCTGAATACAAAGGAAGGAGGGGGTTAGCACAGCTTACGGACAACTACTTACATAAAACTAATCCTGCTGGATGTTTAGTAGTTATTTTTGCTAACGAATGGCTTGAGTTAGCAGATCTTATGCTGTTGGCAGGGCACCTTACTGTAACCCAACATTGCAAACGTTTCGTGTAAGACACATTTTCTGAACAAATTCCTTTTAAATGCTGATTTATTTAGGCTAAGTCAGTTTTACACATTAACCAAGCGAACAACGTGTTCTTGTCCAAATTACGGCAAAGTTGACAGTGAAAATGCCATCCAATGTCCTGAGGCTGTCATGTTTTTGCGACTGTAAGCGAAACCGGAAACAGCGAAACATTGCTTCGGAGGGCACTTCCTGTATTCAATTCCGCTGTGAAAAAGGTCTATGGCGACCGTGATGATTTCTTCTTCTTCATGTTTTAAGGTGGTTTTTTGGTGCGTTACTGCCACCTCTGGTCGGTGACGTCGCCAACCAAATTAGGCTAACACAAGAAACTTGCTTGATGGAAAGATGACTGAGGGAAAGGAATTATTTCTGAAGCAGGATTTTTCATGACCATACCTCGAGAAGTACATGTTAAGATGCAATAACTTAATTTTTGATGCTGTGCTCAAAAAATTCTTTAGTAATTTATAGTAAGTACTACTATAAATTACTGCTTTATGTAGTGTAATTTATCAATGAAGATTTGTATATATATATATATATATATATATATATATATATATATATATATATATCAATATGCATAATGCTTATGTCAAAATATTTCTCTTTACTATAAATTTCTATGGTATCTTAAATGTGTAACACCTGGGGCCTGTTTCAGTAAAGAGGTTCAGCCAACTCGGAGTTTAAACTTGAACTCTAAGTTGATTTACAGAGAGATTAAAAACTCAGAATAGAGGTTTTAGAATAGCGGATTTGAGTTAGATCAATCAACTTTGAGTAGACCAACTCAGAGTTAAGCGCGCACACCGCAACTATAAAAAAGGCATTATCAATGGAGCACAGATATTATGAGTGACTATGGCAACATCTTAAAAAAGAGATCAGCATTTCCAGCTCCAGCTGAACTTGATGTGCTCATACAAAGTTATAGCAAATATTAGCATATATTTAAAAAAACAACACAACTGCATCAGTGAAACAGAGACAGACAGTGTGGGAAAACAGCTTAAGTTAATGCATAATTTTACATTTAAAGTAATTAAATATTTAAGTATAATAAAATAAGTAATGTTATGTGTGACGTTTATAAAAAAATTTACACACGTTCCCACTTTTATACACGTTGATCAGTTTTAACAGATTTAAAAGTGCACTTGTGTGTCAGCCTCTATTATTGATCAAGTGATAGAGGTTGATATGACATTTAGAATGTAAGCAGAACTAAGCAATAGTTTTTAGAAAGAATAATAATCCTATTAATCTAGTAACAGTACATGTCCCTGGTGAAGGTCAGTGAATTTAAGCTAATTATTCATTAAAAAAGGACAAGCCATTCTCGTACATGACTTTGTTCTATGTGTGACTGAAATGCAGGCAATAGCTATGTTTCCATTCAAAAATGTTTATTAAATTTATGTGCAAAACTGGAATAAAAGATATGTGAAAAAAGCAGTGTTTCCATCCAACGAGTCAAAGAGAACAAAATCGTCACTTCCTGATTAAACGGGCGCCAAATATAAACAATAAAAACAGAATTTACTGTGGTAGAAGAAGCTGCGTCACTCTTTTCTTTACTTAATAAATGTACTTGCGCCTCAGAAGACAATGCTGACACACAATGAACACGTGGGGGCGTTTGAAGCCATGAGACGCGGAGAACAGATGCTCTTGACACACTCCAGACACTCTGGAGGTCATTAATAATATAATAACATAGTACTGTTAAGGCATTTTATAATGACCAAAACAACATTTCAGATGTTCTACAGTGTGCTCAGCCTGCTGGTTTGTCCATTCACACATATATTCATCATCACGATCTCTTATAACAAACTTTTTTTTAATGCACATACTGTAATTTGTTCAGTAAAAGTGTTTCCATCGTAGTATAGGTGCATCTTTTCTATCGAATAAAAGTTTATCCTACTCAGTTATACACATGTTTTTTATGCGTATTTTCAAAAGTTATGTGCATCATGACGTTTCCATCAATCGTTTTTATGCGCATCTCCAAAATGAGCATTAAAATAGGTGGGTGGAAACGTGCTTATCACTGGGTGACGAGCTGTTATAATACGCTGAAAGCATTATGTAAATAATATATATAATGTGTAATCAATATATCTCATTTCTGAAACAACAAACTCTGTACCGCATCAGATGTCATTCTCTCGCTGTAAATGCTGGCGCTCCCGGTTTCTTTCAGCCACCTCCCTGCGTGCGCATCCTGAATGTTTACAAACATGGTAATTGGTCTATAGCAACACTGTGTATATGTATGGAGTTAGTTTAGTATCTAAAGTATTTCACGCAAAAGACAAGGTGTACACATGCGTAGGCAAATTCACATGCACAAAACCAAATTCACATGCGTAAAATATTTATACATATTCACATAAACAATTCACGTGCACAAAATAAAAATACATATTAATAAAATGTTTCACAAATGCAAAACACCATTTGCGAATGTATGAGAGTGTACAAAATGTTTTGAATGTTTAAAACTTGCGAGTTCATTCTGAATGGAAATGTGCAAATCCCTGAACTGTTTCTCTCCAGCATGGCGAACGGAGAAAAAGATGTGCAGGCTTCAAGCTAGAACTATTTATTTATTTTTTTTATTAGAATAAACAAAATGTACACAATTTGAGATAATGCAAATACAAAGAAAATTAAACAATTACAAAAAATACAAAAACAACAACAACAATACAATCAAGTACCGGCAGGTGCGTGTGTTTGTTTGTGTGTGTGCGTGTGTGCATGTAAAGGTAACATGATAAACAGGTCAGAGTACATACAAAAGGAACAATAACAGTCACTAAATGAAGCAAGTAACAACAATGCTAGTGATATGATAGTAATAATGACAGTAAACAAGCAAGAAAGGACAACAGTAATCATCATTAACAACAACCACTACAATAATAAAAATAATAACAATAAAAATAAATCCCAAATACTACACCAACTACTACTACAGAGAGTTTCTAATGCTACAACTATTACTACTGCTACTACATCCACAACCACTATTACTCCTACAATGTGTACTACTACTGAACCTATTACAACGACTACTACCACTGATACTACTACTACATCTGCTGACTCCAAGAGGTGGGATTCTGGGAAACCAAACAACGTAACATACGCTCGAGATCTTGGTTGGCCCTTTCAGTCTGTCTGTTACTCTGAGGATGGAAACCAGAAGAAAGACTTACAGACGCCCCCAATAAACGACAAAATTCTCTCCAAAATTTAGAGACAAACTGAGGCCCCCTGTCAGAAACCACGTCCGTCGGGAGGCCATGAATGCGAAAGACGTGATTTATGACAGCATCCGCTGTCTCTCTGGCTGAGGGTAATTTGGGCAGAGGGATAAAGTGAGTAGCCTTCGAGAACCGGTCCACCATAGTCAAAACAGCCGTATTGCCACCAGATGGCGGGAGACCTGTGACAAAATCTAGCGAAATGTGCGACCAGGGTTTCGAAGGCACTGACAGAGGATGAAGGAGCCCAGCGGGAGGTCGATTAGAAGTCTTAGAAACAGCACAAACAGAACAGGCCAAAACAAACTCACGTATGTCCCGTGCCATAGCTGGCCACCAGAATCGCTGTTTAACCAAAAATATAGTACGACTCACCCCAGGATGACAAGCCACTTTGGAGGAATGTCCCCATCGAATGACGTCAGACCGAATCTCCTCCGGCACAAACAAGCGGCTGGGTGGGCATCCGGCCGGGGGCGTTACCCCATCCAGGGCTGTGCGAACCCTGCTCTCGAGCTCCCATGTCACCGCAGAAATACAAATCCTCTGAGGAACGATGGACTCAAGAGACGTATTGCGCTCGGAAAAATCAAAAAGACGGGATAACGCATCGGGTTTGATGTTTTTAGAACCCGGTCGATAAGAGATGGTAAAGTCGAATCGTCCGAAAAATAATGCCCACCGAGCCTGCCTGGAGCAAAGTCGTTTGGCAGACTTGATGTATTCAAGGTTCTTATGGTCGGTCCAAACGATAAAGGGAAACCCCGAACCGTCCAACCAATGACGCCACTCCTCCAAAGCGAGTTTGACAGCCAACAACTCCCTATTACCAATGTCGTAATTACGTTCTGCGGGAGATAATCGGTGTGAAAAAAACGCGCAAGGATGAATTCTGTCATCCGAGGATGCAGGCTGGGACAGGATAGCGCCCACCCCCACCTCCGGGAGGGATCAGGAGTCACCAGAATGGGGGCTGAAACAAAGCGGCCCTTTAATTTTGTGAATGCAGCCTGTGCTGCACTCGACCACCTGAAGGAAGTCTTGGAGGAGGTTAAGGACGTCAGAGGGGCGGCGAGCTGGCTGAAATTGCGAATAAAACGCCGGTAAAAATTGGCAAAGCCCAGAAATCTCTGCAGGGCCTTACGAGACTCTGGAATTGGCCAATTCACCACAGCCTGAATCTTCTCTGGATCCATTTTTTTGCAGTTTTGCAGTTTTCCATTCATGACCCTGCTTAATGCGAACCAAATGATATGCGTTGCGGAGATCTAATTTCGTGAAAAAACATGCCCCTTGCAGACGCTCGAACGCTGAAGACATCAGCGGCAAAGGATAAGTATTCTTTACCGTGATGTTGTTCAGCCCTCGATAATCTATGCAAGGACGAAGAGACCCATCTTTCTTTTTCACGAAAAAGAACCCCGCCCCCGCCGGTGAAGAAGAAGGGCGAATGATCTTAGCCGCTAGAGAATCAGATATGTATTTCTCCATGGCCTCCCTCTCAGGAATAGAAAGAGAGTATAGTTTGCCTTTAGGCGGAGATGTACCTGGCAATAAATCTATAGCACAGTCATAGGGACGATGAGGAGGCAGAGAAGCAGCCCGAGACTTACTGAACACTCTCTTCAGGTCGAGGTACTCACTGGGCACGTTTGACAGGTCCATGCGCTCCTCCTGAAACACAGAACAAGACACAGCAGAACGAGCAGACGAAAGACAACACTCATGACAGTTCTCACTCCACGAAAATATAGTATTAAGACCCCAGTTAATGTGAGGCTTATGGAGGACCAGCCAAGGATGACCTAAAACCACTGGTGTGTTAGCACAGTCTGTTAAAAAAAAAAGATATATTTTCAACATGATTTCCGGACGTGATCATCTTTATGGGTTTAGTGGAGTGAGTGATAGTGGAAAGGGAAAGTCCGCTGAGGGCGCGTACTGCAATGGGTTGTGAAAGGGCGATAACCGGAAGTTTAAAACTGAAAGCGAAACTGGAATCAATGAAATTCCCCTCTGCCCCGGAATCAACAAGGGCATGGGTGTTCTGGCTTCCGGAACCCCATGATAAAGTGACGGGCAACAAGGTAGCCGCCGCAGAGGGTTTATCCAGATTAATTTCACCCATCAGTAACCTCTTACCTACTGATGGGTGCTGTCTTTTACTGGACAGGAAACCACACGATGTCCCGTGCCACCACAGTAAAGGCAGAGTCCCTCCTCTCTCCGTCGGCGCTTCTCCTGCACGGACAAGCGGGACCTGCCCACCTGCATCGGTTCCGGGTCAACGCTTCCCACTTCCGGCGCCGCAGCCAAAACCGGAGGACCAGAGACCGGCTCCAAAAACCTGACCTGCTGCCTGCGATTCTCTCTGCGAAGCAATCGGGCGTCCACCCGAACCGCCAGATCCACTAGCTCGTCCAAGGTCTTTGGAAGATCTACAGTATAGATCTCGTCCTGAAGACGCTCAGATAGTCCATGCAGGAACATGTCCCACTGCGCCTCCGCGTTCCAGCCGCACTCAGCCGCCAAGGTCCGAAACTCAATTGAGTAGTCCGCCACGCTCCGATTTCCCTGACGGAGTTCAGCGAGGATTCGGGCGGCCTCTCTCCCGGAAGCGGCCTGATCAAACACCTTCTTTAGCTCTTTGGAAAACAGCTCGAAAGTAGAACAGCATGGCAGTTTCTGTTCCCAGGCTGTAGTTCCCCCCGAAAGGAGAGTGATGACAAAGGCGACCTTAGCCTGCTCCGTGGAGAACAACGACGGTTGCAACGTGATGTACAAGGAACACTTGGAAAGAAAGGACCGGCATAGGTGAGGCTCTCCGGAATAGTAGGTTGGAGGAGGAAGGCGAGGTTCAACAAGGCGATTAGTAATCACTGGTGCTGGCAACACTACAGGGGCTGGTGCGGTCTCAGCTTGTGCCGCTCCAGTAACCAGCTGTTGGACCTGAGTGGTGAGCAAGGAGACCTGGCCGACCAGAGCCTGAATCGCCTGAGTGGTGGTAGCTAATGCCTCATCCTGCCGGTCAATCCTGGCGTTACTGAGCGAGACGAACTCAGAGATCTGGGATACACTCGCTGGATCCATGATAAGGTCAGTTTGTTCTGTCACGTGTAAAATAAGAGTACAGAGATGGATCCAAAATGCAAGTGAGATTTTAATGGTCACAGTCAAAATGAGCCAACAGGGCTACAAAAGGAGGGTGAGGACACTGGAATACTGGGGCAGGAACAGAAGGGCGAAACGAAGACCAGCAGTCACTCCTCTAGTCCTGAGCACAATACAGATACACATAAGCAAACACAACGAACTGACAAAGAGACATAGAAACGTAGCCCAGATATAGGCTCAATAATGAACCTCAGCTGGTGATCAATCAAACAGCTGAGTGCCGTCATAACACGTGACCACACAAATACACGTGGAAAAACAAACAACACAAACCCATGTGACAAAACAGATACTCCGGAAAGCGCACAAACCTGCAACCGTGACATAAAGTGTATACTGTTTGTCAGTTGCTTTGTGATGCATTAAAAAAGTATGACGTATGGCATGGATCAGTCCGGTGCAGTGCACAGGCTGCCATGCCCTCGCCACACTTACCCTGTGAGTGTAGTATATGTAAGTATAGGCAAGGAGTTTTTTCTTTTTTCCTTTTTTTCTTTTCTCTTTCTTCTATCCATTAAATCAAATAATTATTATTATTGTTACATTTGAAGTTATATGGAACTTGGTTATGGAAAAAAAATAATAATAAAAGCAGAGGAAAAACTAAATAAACAAAAATAATAATAATAAATAAATAAATAAATAAAATAAAAAAATTGACAGAAACAGAAAAGGAGAATGAACAGAACAAAAGGGAAAATAAAAAAGTATGTAAATAACGAATTATAATGTGGGGAAGTATTAATAAGTTTAATATAAAAAACTTTTTGTTTTTTCCTTTTAATTAATTTATTTTTAATTAGATTTGATATTAAACATTTTTTTATTATTATTTATTTATTTCTTATTTATTTATTTTCTCTTACCTCTACCTGACCCCCCCCCCCCCCCCCCTCTTGTTTATGTACTGATGAAGGTGTTGTTGGGGCATGGCTTCAGGCAAAGAGAATCTTCTATGGAGATGAATTCTGTTAATAAAATTTTCCAGGATGAGATGTGAATGGTATTTCTTGATTTCCAGTTCATGAGGATAGTTTTCTTGGCAATAATTAGCGCCACCAGAAGTAATTGACCATTTGTATTATTTATATCTATTGTGGATATGTCACCTAATATGCAGAGGGAAGAAGACAATGAGATGTGACATCCCATTAAGTTGGAGAGTGAGTCAGTAACCTTTTCCCAAAATTTTTTAATTGAAGTGCAACGCCATAAGGCATGAAGATAAGTGTCTGTGGTGTTTTGTGTGCAATGTGAGCATATTTCTGACGTGAAACCCATTTTAAATAATTTCTGCCCAGTTAGATGTGATCTGTGAAGTACTTTATACCGTATAAGTTGTAAATCAGCATTTTTAGTCATGGAAAATGTGTTTTTGCAAATTTGAGTCCAGAGTGCAGCATTGGGAGTAATGGATAAGTCTTTTTCCCATTTAGCAGTTGGTAGAACTAATGCATTGTCTGATTTTGATATCATTTTGTATATTTGGGAGAGCATTTTTTTGTAGTAAGATATATTAATAAACTCTGAGATTTGAGGGGGAAGGTCTAGATTGATTGATTGGTTAAGTAATTTTGATTTAATTGACGATTTGATTTGTAAATATTCCAAGAAGCAATTACTCCCAATGCTGTATGTCTGGGCTATATGCAAAAATTGTGCCAGGTTATTATTATTAAATATATGCTGAAGTTGTGTGATTCCCTTATCCGCCCATGTGCGGAAGTTGAGTGGTTTCTTGTTAGCTACGAAATCAGGGTTATTCCAGATTGGGGTGTATTTAGATGGAGTAAGTGGGGAATTTGTGACCTGATGGAATTTCCACCAGGCTGTCAAAGTTGCTTGTATTGTCGGCATTTTAAAACAGTGATGTTTCTTGATTGTTTGACTGTGAAAAGGTAATTCTGAAATGTTAATGTCTTTGCAGATTGATTGTTCAATATCTTGCCAGGTGTATTCTGATGAGTTAGGTTTAATCCATTTGTGTATGTTTTGAAGCTGATTTGCCAAAAAATAGTAGTAAAAATGTGGTGCTTCTAATCCTCCTTGTGATTTTGGTTTTTGTAGGGTTGTCAATTTAATTCTTGGGGTCTTGTTTTTCCAGTAAAATTTTGTGATAATTGAATCTAGAGTTTTGAACCAGGTACGAGTGGGGTGTGTTGGGATCAATGAAAATAGTTTATTTTTGGGAGCATGGACATTTTGGTTACTGATATTCTGCCCATGATGGATAGTGGTAAGTTCATCCAGCGTTGAAGGTCGTCATCTATTTTTTTTAAGTAGTGGGGTATAGTTGAGACCAAACAACTCTGACAGCCTGGGGGAAACATTGATACCCAAATATGTGATGTAGTTGGTGCACAGAGGGATTTGTGATGTTTGGGATGTCACATCCACACTATCGGAATGTACCGGAAGTATAGCAGATTTATTCCAGTTAATTGAGTATTCAGAAATATTTGAGAAAGTGTCAATAAGTTTTATTGTTTCTTGTAATGATGTTTGGGGATTTTGTAAGTATAATAATATGTCATCAGCGTAAAGACTTATTTTGTGGTTTATGCTTAATGTTTGAATTCCTTTGATGAGGTTGTTTTGACGGATAGCTGCTGCAAGTGGTTCGATGAATATGGTTAATAGGGAGGGAGAGAGTGGGCATCCTTGTCTAGTTCCCCGGTGTAGAGTGAAGCTGCGTGATGTTAGTCCATTAGTAATGACGGTAGCTGATGGTGATGTGTAGAGAGTTTTTATCCAGTTGATCAATGACTCCCCAAAACCAAACCTCTCTAATGTGGAAAACAGAAATTTCCAATTTACTTTATCAAAAGCTTTTTCTGCATCAAGGGTGACTATGATAGATTTGTTTTTGTTTACTGATGAGTGGTGTATTAGGTTAACGAGTCTACGTGTATTATTTGATGAGTGTCTACCTTTAATGAAACCGGTTTGATCTGGATGAATTATAGATGGCATGATTTTTTCTATTCTATGGGAAAGTGCTTTAGCAATTATTTTAGTGTTTACATTGATTAATGAAATTGGACGATAGGTTGATGGTAATGTTGGGTCTTTATTGGGTTTGAGGAGGAGTACAATTGTGGCTGTGTTCATAATATCTGAAAGTTTTGATTTTTGTTTTGATTCATTTAATAAACGAATGTAAAGTGGTGATAAAATAGACCAAAAGTGTTTATAGAACTCAGCAGGGAAACCATCAGGACCTGGTGATTTATTATTGGGCATAAGTTTAAGCGCATTAAAAATTTCTTGATCTGATAAAGGGGATTCAAGAGTATTTATTTGCTGTTTATTTAATTGTGATTTACATTTTCTCAGTGTATCTTGTGTTTCTTCTGTTGGATTATTTATGTTAATGACTTCTAGTTCTTTAATTTTCTGTTCCAGTTCAGCTTGTTGTTCTTTTTCTTTCATTTTTTTTGTAAACCGAATATAAAAATTATTTTTCCTCTTAATACTGCCTTTCCTGTTTCCCACAGAAGAGATAGAGATATTTCAGGAGAGTCATTCATCTCTAGAAAGCATGCCCACTCTCTCTTAAAATAGCTGTCAAAATCATGGTCTTGGAGAAGAGATGTATTAAATTGGCATCTAGAAATGGGTTTATGTGCGGTGGTTATATTTAGTTTTAATGTTACTGGAGCGTGATCACTAATGATTATTGGGTGGATCTTTGTTTCAGAAATATTTGATATAATAGAATAACTGGTGAGAAAGAATTTCCAGGTGCGTTTATTGCCGATGTTGTTAAATCTGTCTGTAATTGGATCTAAAACAGTGTTGAAATCACCTGCTATTATGACAGGACAATTAGAAAGATTTGAAATGTGGGAAGTGGGAAGTGGGAAGAATATAGATGGTGCTGCGATGATTTAATTTTGTTTTGATCGGATTCTGATAAGTGAGTTTCTTGTAGAAGGCAAATGTCTGCTTGTAATTTACTTAAATGATTAAAAACTTTGATCCTCTTTGCCTGGGAGCCGAGTCCACGGACGTTCCACGATAGAAATGTGATTGGTGACATATTTTAAAGAAGTACAAAATAAGTAAGTAAAAAATAGCAATGTATGTTTATATACGAGTCTCTTGTTACTGCATATGCATAACTGTTACTGTATGTATTTGAAAAAGTGTGGAGTTGTACCTGTGTGTGTGTGTATGACAATGCAATGTTAATTTTAGAGTGATAGACAAACAATTTAAACATTGAGCTGACAAGATGTACACGGAACAATGAGCAAACAAAAAAGAAAATACGTACCAACATTAAGTTTAAATTGGGAGGGGGATGAGACCTAGGTGCAATAACAAAACCATAACTCGGTGATATGAGGGAGATGAATAGAGAGATTGGATGAAATTACGGGAGTGATGCGTTCAGAAAAGCCAGGGGGTAATGTCCTTATCACGGTATAACTGTCCATCTATGTATAATTTGTCCACTGTAATGATTGCTCGTTTTCCTTCGTTCATTTTCTGTTTTCTGATTGGGAAGAGTTGTTTTCGACGTTCGAGAATGACCTTTAGATATTGTTCGTTGAGACCGTAAGCTGTACCTTTAAGTTGTCTGCCTTGTTTTTGAACCAGTTCTTTGTGTTTGTAGTGTTCGAATTTTGCAATGATTGGACGCGGTAGGTTGTTGTTTTGTTGGGAACGGATGCGGTGGACACGATGAAAAGTGATGTTTTGTACAGTTTCAGCTGGCAGTTTGAGTTGTTTAGTCATAAAGTCCTTGATTAATTTTTCGCGGTCGTCTGGAGTTTGGTCCGGGATACCTGTGAAAACTAGATTGTCTCTCATACTGCGTGTTTGTAAGTCCAATACTTTTTCTTTCATTGATTTGTTTTCTGTGACAACGGAGGTGAGCTGAGTGGAAAGTGCGTGAACTGAGTCCTTTAAAAAGTTGTTTTCTTTAGTGAGAGTGTCTATCTGTTCTTGTCTGAATTCTAAACTTTGACGGAGTTCTTGGAATTCCTTGTGAATGACTTCTATTAGTGCGATTCTTCTGTCGAGTCCGGAGAGTTTATTTTCAATTGAGCGTAATATTTCGCTTACCTCGGTACAACAGGATGGTGAGGAGGGTGTCGAGTTCATGTTAGAGGGTGAATCGGCTCGTGGTCTCTTGGAGTTTGGAGCGGGATTACCTTTTTTTTGTGATCTGGTGTGTCCATATTGCAGCAGTATGTGTTGTATTGTGCGTCGATGTATTCTTGAATTTGATCCAGGATGAAAGAGAAAAAAAAAAAAGAAAGTTTAGTCCAGTTGCACTGATGTAGTCCGATTTTGGATGGGTGAAACACACGGAGAAAAGTGGAAATAAAGGAAGAGAGAAAAAAAAGTCTTCAAAAGTTGTTTGCTCTCTAGCAGACGGACGCCGCCATTTTGGATCTCGCACCAGGTCTCGCAGGTTCTCGCGTTACTCAGTCATACTCCTCCCTTCACATCTTTTTTTCAAGCTAGAACTATTAAATTCCCTGACATTCACTGCATGTAAATTTGGTTTTGTGCATGTGAATTTGGCTGCGCATGTGTACATTGTGTCTTTTGCGTGAAATACTTTAGATACTAAACTAACTCCATATGTATATACACCTATAAATTACTCGCATATACAGGTACACCTATACTATAGGACGCTCAAAACAATATGAAACTTGTGTATATACATATAAACGTAATGCATGCATACACCCACATGCATTCACACGCACGTCTGTTCAAACACGATCTATGCATAAACACCCACATTAACATATGCACATACATATAAACTCAGTATGTGCAAAGAAATCTGTACACCCTTGCATACAGTATACATGTAAACTTCATCTATGCATATGTGCTCGTAAATTTTCATATATGAATGTAAACTCGATGCATGCATAAACATCCAAATAACACTCGTACAAACATAAAAGATAAAATCCACAAACGTATATACAATTAGCTGTGTATATACATATATCTAAGTTATTTCATATGAGCATTTGCATGAATTTTTAGTGTAAAAGTAAGTCGTTTCAGTTTAAAAGGAAGTAGTTTAATGTCAGCGTTAAAGTCCTTTGAGTGCAAATGGACGAGATCATTAAAATACCCATCGTAAGAAGGGTATAGGCTTCAATATTTGCAATTTGCAAAAGAGGAGTTTAGTTGTTTGAGTATATACGTAGTTCTAGTTGCTTTTCGACTTAAACGTCCTTTTAAGGGTTTTTAAATTAAATATTCAATTCAGACTTAAAACTAGATATTGGATATCCTATCTGTCCATTTATATTTGTATTTTTAATTATTTAAATTATTTAAATTAAAAGGTTTAACATAAAAAATATTTCTCATATATTTTATAGTCTATTTTTATATCATTCATTCATTGATTTTCTTTTCAACTTAGTTTTTTTTATTAATCAGGGGTCGCCACAGCGCAATGAACCGCCAACTTATCTAGTATATGTTTTATGCAGCGGATGCCCTTTCAGCCACAGTCCAACACTGGGAAACTCTTACACACTCTTGCACACACACACTACAGCCAATTTAGCTTTTTCAATTCACCTGTACCACATGTCTTTGGACTGTGGGGGAAACCACAGTACCCGGAGGAACCCCACGTGAACAAGGGGGAGAACATGCAAACTCCACGCAGAAATACCAACTGACCCAGCTAGGGTTCAAACCAGCAACCTTCTTGCTGTGAGGTGATTGGGTCCCACTGCACCACCATGCTGCATATTTATATCATATTTTATATTATTTTATATAATATACTTTCATTATTTAACATATGTAATACCTCTGTTAATTGCATTCTTTCTATTTCATAAGCTTTGCAATAAACTTTATTGGTGATTAATTGTAGGCTTATATATGTTTGTGAATTTAATTAAATCCCTTGAAATCTGACACATTTTCAACAGTTAATAAAGCAATAAAATTAACAGCTATAGGCTATTAGCCTATACATCAACTGTTCTGAAGATTATACAAAAAAAATAAAGGTGAAAGAAATGGTGCTCGCAGTCAGGCTGCACATTGGTGCAATGGGTAGCATGTTCGCCTCACAGCAAGAAGGCCGCTGGTTCAAGCCTCGGCTGGGTCAGTTGGCGTTTCTGTGTGTAGTTTGCATTTTCTCCCCATGTTCGCATGGGTTTCCATTGGGTGTGCTGGTTTCCCCCACAAGTCCAAAGACATGTGGTATAGGTGAATTGGGTAGGCTAAATTGATCTTAGTGTATGTGTGTGAATGAATGTGTATGGATGTTTCCCAGTGATGCTTTGCAGCCGGAAGGGCATCCGCTACATAAAACATATGCTGGATAAGTTGGTGGTTTATTCCGCTGTGGCAACCCCATATTCATAAAGGGACTAAGCAAAAAGAAAATGAATGAAATGGTGCACCATGGTACTAGATAAGAACTCTATGACCTACGCTTCTCTTCTAGGTTTAATGGTTTTTGCTTGTTTTTTTCCTCCATCAAAGCTGCTTGTCTCAGACTGGAGAGGCTTTGGAATGTGCCATAAAACTGCCTCTTCCCATCTGCACACATTATGAAGTGTATAAGGGTGACCTTGACCATAAGCCACGCGCAGTATGACCTGAATGTGAACGAGCTCTGGGAGAGAGATTGTGAGGTGAGCAAGGGGGTTTCTGTGGTGGTTTCAAGCATGTATCTTTGTAACACTTGCTGATAAACAATCATGGCAGGCTTTTTAATAATGCAGCAGACTAGACAAAAAAAGGCAATCAAAGGCCTTTATTTAACAATCTTCCCTGAATAATTTACACCCTGTTCTGATTAAACTCAGTCCAATACATGGACAGAGCGAGAAAAAAAAGGTTGAATAAAAAAAGAATGAAAGCGCAAAAGAGAAAGCAGAGAATCCGCAGGGATTTGTAGGCCCATTTGAGAAAAGCAAGTGGAATGAGAGAAAGTGAGAGACCTTCAAAAGTACTTTATTTTACTACATAAATACAATTATTGTGTATATTTTAAATGCAATTAGTGTTTCTTTATAAAAAAATGAATAAAAATAAATACAAATCATTCAGAATCAGAAAGAGCTTTATTGCCAGGTATGTTCTCACATACTAGGAATTTGTTTTCGTGACAGAGCTTCTACAGTGCAACAGGATTACAGAGACAGGACAAAAAACAGATAATAAATATATTTAAAAAAATAGAAGTAGTGAGTGCAAATATACAGATTGACAAGTGTATGTACATGTTTATTACTATATACAACGTTATATGTGCAGCTGTTATGTGCAAATTGGCATGTAAAGTGTGTTGTTAAATAAGTGTATATGTGTATAAAAGTGTATAGCAAGTAGTGATGTTGGTTTCGCAATTATTATCATCAAGTGTTCATGAGATGGATTGCCTGAGGGAAGAAACTGTTTCTGTGTCGGGCTGTTCTGGTGCGCAGTGCTCTGTAGCGTCGACCAGAAGGTAAAAGTTCGAAGAGGCAGTGTGCTGGGTGTGAGGGGTCCAGAGTGATTTTGGCAGCCCTTCTGCTCGCTCTGGATAAGTACAGTTCTTGGGGAGTAGGAAGGGTTGTACCAGTGATTCGCTCAGCAGTCCGAACTGTTCGACGTAGTCTTTGGAGGTCGTATTTAGTAGCTGAGCTAAACCACACAGTTATTGATGTGCAGATGACTGATTCAATGATGGAGGTGTAGAACTGTTTCAGCAGCTCCTTTGGGAGGTTAAACTTCCTCAGCTGACGAAGAAAGTACAGCCTCTGTTGAGCTTTTTTGACAATGGAGTCAATGTGAGTGTCCCACTTCAGGTCCTGAGAGATGGTGGTGCCCAGGAACCTGAATGACTCCACTGCTGCCACAATGCTGTTCATGATGCTCAGTGGGGGGAGAGCAGGGGGGTTTCTCCTGAAGTCCACTATCATCTCCACTGTTTTGAGCGTGTTGAGCTCCAGGTTGTTGTGGCTACACAACTCCTTAACCTCCTGTCTGTAAGCAGACTCGTCACCGTCCTGAATGAGGCCGATAAGTGTGGTGTCGTCTGCAAACTTCAAGAGCTTCACAGAGGAGTCTTTTGATGTGCAGTCATTCGTGTACAGGGAGAAGAGCAGTGGGGAGAGGACACACCCCTGGGGGGCGCCAGTGCTGATTGTGCGGATGCTAGATGAGAATTTTCCCAGCTTCACCAGCTGCTGCCTGTCCGTTAGGAAGCTGTTGATCCACTGACAGACAGAGGTGGGCACAGAGAGCTGAGTTAATTTGGGCAGTAGAAGTTTTGGGAGGATAGTGTTAAACGCCGAGCTGAAGTCAACAAACAAGATCCTCACATAGGTCCCTGGTCTGTCTAGGTGTTGCAGAGCATAATGCAGTCCCATATTTACTGCATCATCCACAGACCTGTTTGCTCTGTAGGCAAACTGAAGAGAGTCCAGTGAGGGTTCAGTGATGTCCTTCAGGTGGGCCAGCACCAGTTTTTCAAAAGAGTTCATGACCACAGATGTTAGTGCCACCGGTCTGTAGTCATTTAGTCCTGTAAGTTTGGGTTTCTTTGGAATGGGGATGATGGTGGAGCGTTTGAGGCAGGAGGGAACTTCACACAGCTCCAGTGATCTGTTAAAGATCAGGGTGAAGATGGGGGGCAGTTGGTCAGCACAGGATTTTAAACAGGCTGGTGTTATAAAATCTGGGCCTGGTGCTTTTTTCCTCTTCTGTTTCCGGAAGACCTGGCGCACCTCCTTTTCGTTAAACTGTGGTGGAAGTGTTAATGGTGGCATGAAGAGCAGTTCAGAGTGGGTGTGGGGGGTTTTCTCAAACCGGCAGTAAAACTCATTCAGATCGTTTGCAAGTCGTTCATTGTCTACAGTGCTGGGGGATGGTGTCTTGTAGTTTGTGATGTTTTTCAGACTTTTCCACACAGATGCTGAGTCGCTGGAAGAGAACTGACTCCTTAGTTTCTCAGAATAGTTCCTTTTTGCGACTCTGATCTCCTTTTCCAGTGTGTATTTGGCCTGCTTGTACAAGGCCCTATCCCCATTGCTGTAAGCAACCTCCTTGGCCTGACGTAGCTGTCTGAGTTTTAGTGAACCATGGTTTGTCATTGTTGTATGTGAGTTGAGTCCTGGTAGGAATGCACACGTCTTCACAGAAACTGATATAAGATGTTACAGTCTCTGTGAGCTCATCCAGATCGTTTGCAGCAGCTTCAAAAACACTCCAGTCAGTGAGGTCGAAACAGGCTTGTAGATCCCGCTCTGTTTCGTTAGTCCATCTTTTCACAAATCTTAATACAGGCTTGGCTGTTTTCAGTTTTTGCCTGTAGGTTGGAATGAGATGAATCAAACAATGGTCAGAGTATCCCAAAGCTGCTCGTTGGACGGAGCGGTATGCATCCTTTATTGTAGTATAACAGTGATCCAGAATATTTCTGTCTCTTGTGGGACATGTAACATGCTGTCTATATTTTGGCAGTTCACGGTCAGTTTTGCTTTGTTAAAATCCCCGAGAATGATTAAAACAGAGTCCGGGTGTTGTTGCTCTAACATCGTGATCTCATCAGCTAGTTTCTGTATCGCCAGGCTTGCGTGCGTGAGCGGAGGAATGTAAACACTGACGAGGATGAACGAGCAGAACTCGCGCGGGGAGTAAAAAGGCTTACAGTTAATAAACAGTGCTTCGAGATCTGGACAGCACATCTTCTTTAAAACTGTTACATCTGTACACCACCTTTCATTGATGTAAAAGCACGTCCCGCCACCGCGTGATTTCCACGTTGATTCTTCGTCACGATCCGCTCTAAACAGCTGATAGCCCGGTAGGTGAAGCGCGTTGTCCGGTATGGTGTCGTTCAGCCAGGTTTCCGTGAAACACAGAGCAGCTGAATGCAGAAAATCCCTGTTTGTCTGAGAGAGCAGAATGAGTTCGTCTATTTTGTTGGGTAGAGAGCGGAGATTTGCTAGATGGATGCTAGGCAGCGCGGTCCGAAATCCGCGCTGTCTGAGTTTCACAAGCGCGCCTGCACGCTTTCCTCGTCTGCGCGCTTGAAAAGGTTTGAGTAGCACTGCGGCTCCGCCGACTACAATGTCCAACAGAACATCAGAGAAATCCAGGTATGGAAAAATATTCGGTGGTGTATGTGCCCGAATGTCCAACAATTCGTCTCTGGTGAAACTAATTGTAGGAATATGACTCGAGACAGGACAAACTAACAAAAACACAAACACTACTGCAGAGTACGACACGGAGGCTGCCATCGTCATCGGCGCCATCTTGGATATACAATTCATGTATATATACACCATTGTATATGAAAAACAAGATCAAATTCAGTGTTGCCAAGTTAGCGACTTAGTCGCTATATTTAGCAACTGTTCAGACCCCCCTAGCGACAAATTTTCAAAAAATGTTAAAATCTAGTGACTTTTTTGGTGTTACTGGAGATTTTTATAGACTGTCATTTGTCCATACTGTACCGTCCCTGATCTTTTCACTGGGTTGCGGGTGATGCCGTCGGCCCCTCCCCACCTCAGAGCACTGACAGGCGGCCCAGTAGTCATAGAGCAGTCTCTCCCACCTGCAGATCACTCCTCTGCGTACCAACGATCTGCTTCTCCTTTATTTTACCAATTTAATTTGACCCTTTATTCTTTTCTTGTTCACAATCACATTTATTTTAGTGACAGTTTGTCTTGACAGTAGTGACTTGTCTGAGTATATTACGTCTGGAAGATTACGGCAAATTCACTACACAACTATTCTGATATACTGTATGCAAACAGCAATAAATTTAGTTAATTTGACATGCTTACATAAAGCGTAGTACAAATATAAATACCCCTTTATTACCGTAGGCTGTTAAACAAACCAAAATGGTGGAACGTGACTTTTAGCGACTTTTCGGGCAGAGCTTAGCGCCTTTTCATTGAAAATAGTTGGCAACAGTGATCAAATTCATACACAGCAACTGAATTTTTAACACCTGAACATTTCAGATAAATCCACATTTTTTGTTTGTTGATAATATATATATTCAGTATTTATTCTGGATTTTATTAATGATTTAAATAATCTAAACAAATCCACATCATGAATATTATTTTTACATTGATGTGAGGCTGCAAGGTGGTGCAGTGAGTAGCACGTTCGCCTCACAGCAAGAAAGTCGCTGGTTCGAGCCTCGGCTGGGTCAGTTGGCATTTCTGTGTGGAGTTTGCATGTTCTTCCTGTGTTCGCGTGGGTTTCCCCCGGGTGATTCGGTTTCCCCCACAAGTCCAAAGACATGTGGTATAGGTGAATTGGGTAAGCTAAATTGTCTATAGTGTATGGGTTTGAATGAGTATGGATGTTTCCCAGTGATGGGTTGCAGCTGGAAGGGCATCCGCTGCATAAAACATATGCTGGATAAATTGGCGGTTTGTTCCAATGTGGCGACCCCAGATTAATAAAGGGATTAAGCCAAAAAGAAAATAAATGAATGAATGAATTTTAAAAAATTGGGTGACGTGATGGCGCAGTAGGTAGTGCTGTTGCCTCACAGCAAGAAGATTGCTGGTTCGAGCCTCTGCTGGGCGCAGTAGGTAGTGCTGTTGCCTCACAGCAAGAAGATTGCTGGTTCGAGCCTCTGCTGGGTCAGTTGGCATTTCTGTGTGGAGTTTACTCTCCGCGTTCGTGTGGGTTTCCTCCAGGTGCTCCAGTTTCCCCCACAAGTCCAAAAACATGCAGTACAGGTAAATTTGGTAGGCTAAAATTTTCCATAGTGTATGAGAGTGTATGGGTGTTTCTCAGTGATGGGTTGCAGCTGGAAGGGCATCCGCTGTGATTAACATGTGCTGGATAAGTTGGTGGTTCATTCCGCTGTGGCAACCCCAGATTAATAAAGGGACCAAGCCGAAAATAAAATGAAGGAATGAATGAACATTGATGCGATTTTAGAAAAGTCAGCTTAGCCTGCCCCAGTAAAAAAAAGTATGGTTTACACATAATTTCATCAAGCAAAACAAACAAAGGAGATAGTTGAGAACAATTACAAAACATATGAAAGACATTATCTATTTTTATTCAGAATAGACATTTTGATTAATCTAAAATGTTAAACCTTGAAACAAATTTATTAGTTGCCAAAATACAGTAAATAATCCTCCACTGAAGATCACCACTTCTCCTAGGTACACTGTTGTATGTACTTAGGAAGTTCCATCTCAGCACCCATAAAATTTGTACCATTGTCACTTCTCATGATTGACACCTGCCCTCTTCTGCTTACAAAACGTCGAATGGCATTTAGACAGGAGTCTGTGTCTGTGAATGTGCAACTTCAATATGGATAGCTCTTGTTGTCAAACAAGTGAACAATACACCATATCTCTTCACATTGCTTCTACCTTGTTTGACTTCGAATGGTCCAAAATAGTCCACACCTACATTTGTGAAAGGTGGCTGATCTGGTGTTACTCTGTCACGTGGTAGTTCTGACATCTTTTGCTCGCCAGCCTTTGCTCTGATTTTTCTGCAAGTCACGCACCTGGACAGAAACTTTCTTACAATTAAGTTAGCAGATGTGATCCAAAATTTTTGTCGCAATTTTGAAATCATATAATTTCTTCCACAATGTCCAACTTTCTCATGAATGTCTCTTAAGATTAAAGGGGTGATATGTGATTCTTTTGGTATAGTGACTGGGTGCTTTACATGCTCAGGCATTGCAGATCTACCAAGACGTCCTCCAACTCTTAGCACTCCATCCTGCATTATTGGTTCAACTCTGGTAAGGCAGCTGTTCCTTTTTACACATGAGTTACCTTTCTGCAAAGTGGACATTTCCTCCTTGAATTCTCAACCCTGAATGAATTTGATGATCTCAATTTCTGCTCTTGTTAAGTCCTGAGTTGATAGAGACTTGCAAGTTTCTGCTATGTGATCAGATTCGTCTGCTTTAACCTTTTTTGATTTTTGCATAAGCATGTCTTTGACCCGAAGAATCCAGGCTACAGCTCTTTTCAACTTGTACCAGTCAGAGTAATAACTGAGCAGTTTACATACAGCATCTGTGCTTTCTGTAGCACTCACCAGATTAACTGAGCCAGAGTGTTTAACCTCAATGTTATCATCTCTTACTGACAGGTTACAAATGTTCTCAGGCCAGTTACTTTTTGAATATTTGAGAAAGGAGGGACCATCAATCCAGTTTGTGCTTTTCATGAATTTTTCACAACAAAGTCCCCTGGATGCAGGATCAGCTAGATTCTGTGAGGTACTGATATACCTCCACTGTTGTATTTTGGTTGAATCTCTTATGATGGCAATTCTATTGGCAACAAAGGTTTTGAAACAAATTTTTTCGTTTTCAATATACCTCAAAACAGTTGTACTGTCAGTCCAAAATACATAGTCCAGTAATTCCATCTCCAGTTCATATTTCTTGTCGATATTCACAGCGACCACTGCCGCAGTCAATTCCATGCGTGGAATAGTGATTTGTTTCAGTGGTGCAACACGAGACTTCCCCATCATGAACGCGCAGTGTGTGAGTCCATCTGCATTTGTCAACTTGAGGTAAGAGACAACTCCATATCCCATCTCACTTGCGTCGGAGAAATGGTGAAGTTGTGCTGTAGTTGTAACTCCAAAGTCAGTTGGTTTTATGCATCTGACCACACTGAATTCAGACAACTGATGCAAGTCTTGTAACCAAGTTTTCCATCTTTTTGCAAACTGTTCAGGAATGTTGTCATCCCATGTCAACTTCTCTTTGCACAATTGCTGCATCAAAATCTTTGCTGGAGAACCCAGCGGGTCATAGATTGAGCTTGCAATTGACAGGATTCCTCTTTCACATTGACACTGAACTTGAATGTGTCTTAGTTAACACACCACAGCACCCCTAGAGCTCTCTCGACAGGAAGTGCATCCTGACTTAAATCTAAGTCTCTTACTTCTTTAGCTCTTTCACTTTCAGGAATAGAAGTCAATAAAGCACGACTGTTTGGTGAGGTGAAACCCTCCACTAGAACAAAGATCTGTGAGATTTTTGTGTAAGGTGATGGCTTGCTCATGACTTGAAACTGACTTCAAGCAGTCATCTACATAGAGGTTTTTAAGCACTGTTTTGACTGCTTCAGAGGATGCATTGCTGCAAATTTCTTCTGCTGTTTATCTAAGGGCATAGTTAGCAACACTTGGAGATGATTTTGCACCAAATAGGTGGACCAACATTTTGTACTCCACTAAGTCCTGACTCACATCTCCATTTGGCCACCACAGAAAGTGCAAAAAGTCAGTGTCTTTTTCAGGAAGTTTCACTTGATAATACATGGCTTCAACATCTGCCATCATAGCCACTGATTCTTGCCTGAAACGTATAAGCACTTCAATGAGAGAATTTGTCATGTCTGGTCCTTGCAGGAGCTCATTGTTTAATGATACTCCCTAAAAGCTGGCTGCACAGTCAAAAACTACTCTTAGCTTTTTCTTTTGTTGATGGTATACCCCATGGTGAGGTATATACCACACGTGACCCTCCTGGTGGCTCAGTGGAGGTGTAGTGACCTTGACTGCATGACCTTTGGTGAACATGTCATTCATGAAATTTGAATACTCCTCATGAAAAGAGCATTTTTTCTTGAATTTCCTTTTAAGATTTAATGAACGCTGGACGGCTGCGCTTCGGTTGTTGGGCATTTGAACAACGGTTTTCTTAAATGGAAGGCCAATGTAATAGTGACCATTAGAAAACTCCATAGAATTACAAACAGAGTCCAATAACTGATAATCATCTTGCGACGACTCAGCTTTATCTTCACAATTCCGTTCAGGAAAATCTTGGTTATACTGTAGTATTAGCATCTTTTCCATACTTTCAATGGAAATTCTGTTGACTGAAGCACTTGTTTGCTTATTGTCATACATGATTTCCTCAACAGGTTCTCTGAGAGGTCAATTCAGAATCCATCCAAGAGCAGTTTTTACTGCATATGGCCCATTGTGCTTACTGTTGATTACTTGCAAAGGCTCTAGAAGCTTGTACTCCTTATTGCCTATGAGTATTTCAATTTCAGCATAAATCTGAGGCAATTTTACTTCGCTGAGGTATGGCCACTTTTCGATATCAGGTTGTTGTGGGATGTTTTCCATTGACACTGGAATGCTCTTTTGTGTAAACACTTTTGAAAGTTGAAAGTTTTCTTCCAGACCACTAATCTCCAAGTCAGTGAGCAGATAGCTTTCTACTCGTTTCTTTGAGTTCATGGTGTTTAACAACATGTCCACTTTTCTGCCTTGAACATTTAACCGTCTTGCTAACGACTCAGTGCAGAAGGTGGCAGACTTTCCTGGGTCCATAAATGCATACACTTTCACTGTCCTGTCACTCTTTTTGGATTTTATTATAACAGGTACTATGGCAAGAACGCAATTGTCTCCGGCCCCAGTACAGGCACTTGTTTCAGGACTCACTGCAACAGAAACATTTTTAACCGTTTCAGTTTCATCCACTTTTGTTACCACCTTCTCATGAGTTTGGTCATGTGCATCAATGTGTAACATGCACTGATGTTTCTTTGAGCACAACTTACAAGTGATTCGCTTCGTACAATCCTTGCTTAAGTGTCCTTTTTTTAAGCATCCGAAGCAGAATCCATTTTTTCTCAGAAAGTCGAACTTGTCTTTGTATAACTTTGCACTGAATTTGTAACATTCATCTAATGTATGATTTTTCTCACGTAATGCACAGGGTTTAGTGAAAGCACTAATAACTGATGCACCATCATTTTTTGATGTATTTAAGTCCTTGTGCCTTTCACTAAACTGTTGTGAGCCAGTTGCAAAGCTGCTACCTTTTTTGCCCTCCTTATTCAGTTTGATTGCCTGAGAAGACTTCTCAGCTTTAAAATGATAATCCTCATGTTGGTAGGATTGTCTAGCTCATCCATGTAATCAATGTCTTCTATAACATTGCGGCAAGTCACTAAAAACAGTGAGTAAGCACTTAAAGACTTTCCGTCCTCTGACTTTATTTCAGGCCATTTGAATGCCTTTTGCATCAAAGCTGTCGCAATTTTCAGCTCATTTCCAAACTTCTCATGTAACAGTTTTATAGCTTCTGCATAGCCACGATGTTCAGACATATGCTGGCAGCTCTTCACAAGATCTCTAGGCTCTCCTCTAGTGTACTATTCCAGAAAGTATAACTTATCAGCATCACTATCAGCTCTAGATTCAACAGCATGTTCAAATGCTTTAATAAAAGACCTGAATTCAAGTGGATCTCCATGAAACAAAGGAACATCACGCTGAGGTAAGGATAACTGACATTGATTCTTTACAAGAATTTCTGTTATGTCTGTCTGGCGTTGCATCACTTGTTGAAGCTGTTTTGTGCCAATATTGTGGTGTGAAGTCTCATAACCATGGTTAGAACATTCATGTATCATGCTTGATCTTTTAGGTCTGACACTTGGAGGTTCACTTGTTTGAATTGTCTCAGGATGTTCTAACAATTTGCTAGACCTTGATGGCGCACTGTACTCATTCTGCACAACATGCTGTGATTTGGGAAGATCCGTGTCACTTAATTTAGTAGCAACACTTTGACTTGCAACATATTGCTCTTCACTATCTTAATATACTTTTAGTTTAGCATCAGAAATGGCAAGAGCAGTTTTTATTTCCAGCTTTTTCCATTTCAGCCTTTAACTGTGCTTCCTTCAGCTCCAATGCCTGTCGTTCTTATAATGCTGCTGCTTTAGCTAACAATGCTGCTCTGTTTGCTTCTTCCTTAAGATGAGCTGATGATGCTGTAGACTTTGAGGACCTTTTAGATGCAGATGTCACTGCACTTCCAGACTTATTAGAAGCACGTGTCTTATATGACACTATTGACACACTTCTTTGTCACAACTTTGGGACATTTTAATGGTATTCGTAGTTTCCTCAATCCCCAGCCTCACCTTTTCTATGAACTTTTTGCAGCATGACTCTTTAGGATGAAACCAATTTTCTTGGTTTGTCTCACACTCTTCCTTATTTAATTACAACAGCACTGAAGTATTGCTTTCAACAAGTTCTTCAAATAGTCTTTTATAAACCTTAAACTGCTTTGTTTCAATATCATTCAAAATGCAAGCATCTTCCATAAACGATTAAATTTCATTGGATTTTGCAGTTAATTGTCTCAACTTGCCTCTTTTTGCGTTGATCTTATTGTGAAACTTCCCTTCCAAACCCTTGTCTGTGAGCGCCCTCCTGTGTTCAACATCGGTAATAGCCGCATCGTCACCGTCGTCCACCATTTATGAACTTAATGCATGCAAATCCATTCACTATTGCACATACTTTTCAATACACCTTGTGTGCACTGCAATGCGATCTTTCTTTCCTCATTCATAACTTCAATCAGGCGCGAATCTGTGCTAAGCGGGACGTGATACTGCGTCCGCAATATGCACCTGTCTTGATGCATTCTTCCATCTGCGTGCGCTCGTTCATCCAATAAGTTGACAACGTGCAGTGAAAGTGAAAATGCGCTCTTGAACTACTTATCTTCTGTCGACGAAGAAAGCTTTTGACTTTACATGTAGGGTACATGTGACCATTATGCTTATTTCAGAAGTCTCGACGCGTATTAGTGCTCTTACACTCGATCACGACACGAGAGTCCATCTAATTCAATGTATCTTCATTTTATTTTCACATCAGATATCCACACGTGCCAATGTTGTCAAAATCCACTCACATACAACTTGTTTGTTCCAGCCTAATGAACAATGACTCCAATATTCCACTTCTTTGGTCAAAAGCTTGTTCTCGCCAACTTCTGCACATCACACTAAAAAGTAACTCAAAGTATATGACATGCAAATCAGCAAGAACAGTATATACATAATAGTATATAACATGCAAATATAACACAAAATATATATATATATATATATATAAAAATTACCTAAATAATACCTAATAAACTATTAAATATGGCTCCTACAGCATTAATAAGTTCATGTGTGACCCCCCCCCCCCCCCCCCCAAGTTTTTTATATACATGAAATGTGGTTTTAAACTAAATATTAGTTTTTTTTTTTTATTTTATTGAATTTTTTTTTTTTTTTTTTGCCTCTTCTGGCCACCCCTAAAATTTTCTGGGGGCGCCACTGGTCTATTATATGTGTCTTTAAGTGTTTGAAACTGGAAATAACTCATCATATAACACAGCCAAAAATGTTATGGTTTATTAGATAAAAAAATGTATATGCAAGTCATTAATTTTCTTTTCGGCTGAGTCCCTTCATTAATCCCAGGTTGGAACGAACCGCCAACTTATCCAGCTGGTTTTTACATGGCGGATGCCCTTCCAGCCACAACCCATCACTGGGAAACATCCATTCACACTCATACACTACGGACAATATTGCTTACCCAATTCACCTGTACCACATGTCTTTGGACTTGTGGGGGAAACCGGAGCACCCAGAAGAAACCCACACGAATGTGGGGAGAACATGCAAACTCCACACAGAAACACCAACTGACCCAGCCGAGGCTCGAACCAGCAAACTACTTGCTGTGAGGCGACAGCACTACCTACTGTGCCACCGCGTCGCCCTAATGTGTAAGTCTATTTTAGTATTTTGGTTAGTGTCATAAATAGTGCTGAATATAAATCATATCAAAAAGCACAAAAGGAAGTGGGAACACAAGACACAAATTGTGAGTCTGTATATAATCTCTAAGAGCACGCAAGAAAAATCAGTGCATGAGCATCACACAAGGTAGAGAGCAAAGTTCTTCAACGTTATGTGAAGAAAACAATGTTATTGTTTATATGAAGTAGCCTACTTCATTGAGAATATGTGCTACCATTTTACATTGCTGCTAGATGGATTTGCATCTCAATCTCTTCAGCACACAAGAGATTCAATTGAAAAAATACCAATTTCACTCAATTTTACTTTGCAGCATACAGGAGTTGTTGGTCTACTGCTGCCTCATTGAGGTCGTTTATGTAATTTTAGTTAATCAAGTTGATCACCGAAGTCATAATAGAGCACAACTAAACTTAATGAATTAGACCTTATTAGATCTGTAAGTTCTGTGTGATGTGAGGCAAAATGGAATCTATTGTGGTGGAACTCGTTCTTGTGCATTGTGGAGAGGAGCACAGCACTGTTCAGCACTTTTTCAGAAAATAACAAAATACATAATCTGTATACATTTAATTTTTTCTGTTAAAAAGACTCGAAAATACTCGAAAGGACTTTGGATTTGACTTGAGACTTGTTGCCTTTGATTTGGGACTTGACTCGGGACTTGCCTGTCTTGACTTGGGACTTGAGGGCAATGAATTGAGACCTACTTGTTACTTGCCAAACAATGACTTTGTCCCACCTCTGATGGTGACACAAATTTTTTTTTACAATATATAAATACCGGCAGCTGTGGTTGCCAGTAATCTACTGTTTTTAACATTTTACATTTGTAAATTCAATTATAGAATATTTCTGTTAAAAATATATTCCACAGTGTATTTTGCATCGAACACATTTAACCCCTTAAATCGCAGATTAAAATCCTCACTATTGTCCTCACTACAGATAGTTGATGAAGTTAATGAGATAGTTAAGTGTCTAATTAAAGGAACACTGAGAATTATTGATGAACAACTGTTAACAGCAGAATCACTGAAGGAAAGAAAAACAAGAATAAATACCCAAATAACACAAATTACAGCCAAAACCAAAGATAAAATGATTAATTCATTCATTCATTTTCTTTTCGGGTTAGCCAACTTATCCAGCATATGTTTTACGCAGCGGATGCTCTTCCAGCTGCAACATATCACTGGGAAACACCCATACTCTCAGTCACACACATACATTATGGACAATTTTAGCCTACCCAATTTGCCTGTACCGCATGTCTTTGGACTGTGTGGGAAACCAGAGCACTCAGAGGAAACCCACGCGAATGCAGTGAGAACATGCAAACTCCACAAAGAAATGCCAGTTGATCCAGCCGAAGCTCGAACCAGCGACCTTCTTGCTGTGAGGCAACAGCACTACCTATTGCGCCACTGCGTCACCCAAGATCAAATCAACTGAAAAATAAAACTCTAAATAAAAATTATAATTGATAAAAATAAAACAAATTACACAATAAAATGTTATTTCTCAAGACCTCAGCCGAGATCATTAAACAACTCCACAAACATCAGGAGCTTCACTTATTACTGACCTTTGACTTTATTTCTGTCATGAAATTTTTGTTGTTTATTTGAAGTCACCATGATGGAGGTCAGCATCTGCTTTAGTTGGGCTCTTGAACTTCTTATGTCACACCTAGCTAATAATTTTGATTCTATAAATAATTGTGTTAATCATACTATTTGTATTGCATGAAAGGCCAAAAAATCAACAACATATGACTAAGTTTGATGAGATTAACTATGATTATAAAATCACTCTCACCTACTTGTGTACTTATTGAATATCTTGTTAGCTATGTGTAAGAAATGAATAATGTATGTAAATGAAACCACTGGAAATTCAGGTGTAAATACACCATTCACAATGAAAATGCTTGGACTATGGTACAACTTAGAAACAAATGTTTTTGTCAACAATTAGTCTTTGAATCTCAACAATGGTGACAAAAAAAAAATCTATTGAAATATTATCTCCCAAAAAACAAAACGAAATAAAAGCGTAAGAGCATAGTGTAAGAGCATAAAGCTGCAAAATGCATTCATGCTGGAAGTTTTGTACTATTCTGGCACCCAGCATGTATTGCGGCATTAATTAATTTTCTTTTCAGCAACCATGGTTGAGGTTCATATCCTGATTCTTCATGTCTGTGTGTCGTAAATGTGCTGCTGGAACTCTCCAGGTTTTGTGCATTACACACTAATTATTTATTAAATTAATTCATAAAAAGCTGCAGAATATCCCAAACAGCATCAATATAAGTTAGCAATTGTTTTTTTTTAATGCTTTTAACTTATAAAAAAAAACAGAAATTATATCTGTAACAACTAAACACAAACAGTTTTTTTGCCATAGCCAATAAGTTTCAGAAACACAGTAACAAGAGAAATATTAAGGTAAAAGATCAAGACCTCAACTAAAGCAGCCTCTGATATCTATGATTGTGAGGTGAAATTAAACATTTACAATAAAATATATTAACCTCTGTTAATTATCAAATATTCTTGCAGAGATGACAGAAATTAAGTCAAACTGTAATCGGTGAAGCTGCTAATGCTGTTATTGGAGTTGTTTAATCCTCTGTCTTAATTCAGTTGGTTTGGTGTGAGGCTGTATCTCAAGTTTTATTTCTTGTTCCTTCTTTCAGTCATTGTGCTTGTTAACAGCAGGTGTTCATCAGTGTCTGAATTCACTCATTTGTGGTCATTCACTCTGTCTAGAGGACTAAACTAATTGACTAATTTAGGGACTAGTGAAGCTACGGTCACACCAGAGTTTGTGTGTGCGAAATTCTGTCGTACGGTGCTGCGAAAAGGGGCGATTATATGATTAGACATTAAAAAAGCGAGCAATTGCTCCATGTTTTAAATTTCTGTCCAGAGAGGTCCTGTTTTAATACTTGATTGGTCTCACGCAGTCAAGTGATGTGATTTCGCAGGTCAGAGTTCACCAAGCTTGAACTTTGCACCGCCGCGAACTGCGAAACTTAACGCATAACCCTGCGTTTCCGGTCTGACGCATTTGCGTGCGTATGAATGGAAGTCTATGGGAGGAAAAGCCCAGTGTGACCGCAGCTTCAATGAGGGTGTACGGTAAGATTTCAGACACTCTGATTAGTTTCTCAAAAATAAAGGTTAGATCTGTTACAGCTATTTTATGTATTTTGTCCAGAAACGAGCTGTTAATCATTTAACAGGTTTTCACAATAGATTGTACAGACTTTTACTGGTCAAATTACAGACAATTCCACAGTGTGTTTGTTTATATAACAACTAATTTTACTTATTGCACTTCATTTTTGCATTTATATTTGATCCCTTGTTTAAATACACTATGAACAGAAATTATTTTATTTCCACCTGGGGATACTTTTCCCGAGGCCCCTAGAATTTGTGCAGCACCATTGATGTGATTCAAGACCTGTGAAGAGATGATGCCAACCTTAGAGGCCGTCTAGAGGTATCCGTGTTTCTAGACCAGGCTGTGTCCTAAGCAGATGCTGTGGCGGTAATGGAGGATTGGTGAGCATTAGACTGATTCCTGAAAGACCCTAGTGACAGCTGAGTGTCCGCATTAATCCTGTGAACCAGCCTGAACACCCGCCGATGAGCTACTCACACCTGTAGCTTCTCCAGAATGGCCTCTGGCACCTAGACTGCAGCTCTGCACAGGAAGATTGGCCAGAGGAGAAATTGTCATGCTCAACTGAGCCTGGTTTTTCTGAAGGTTTTTTTTTTCCATCATTTCCATCAATTGGTGAAGTTTGTTCCTCACAACTGTCACCCCTGGCTTGCTTAGTTTGGGAATTGTGGAGCTGCACATTGATGAATTTGCTCTTCAGTATTTGGACTTTTAGCAGTGAAAATTGAACCACACTGAACTTCAACGCTGAAAACTGGACTGACACAGTTTCAATTTATTAATACTTCTATGTTAAGCTTCTTTGACACAATCTACATTGTAAAAGTCCTATATAAACAAAGATTTGAAGTTAACATGATAACAGCAAAATGGTATAACCATTTCTGAGTGCTGCATCTCATTTTTCTCAGTTTTAAGATGCAAAGATGCGTTCTTTGTGAATGGCTGCTAAGGTGTTGCGCTGCTGTGGTGTATTTTATGTTAACTGAACTGTCACCTCTGTACCATCAAGGTTAGGGATAAATACATGTACTGTTACACCCCTAATATATGTTTAATAAATAAAAATTTTTTTTCCAAAAAATATAACAGAGAGATTCATTTGAAGGGTTGAGAGCTTGTTGACAATGCATTGTAAATATTGTTCTCTAAGAGTAAAATGTTCAAGTTTAAACTAAATTATTAGTATGAGCAACAATAACAATGGTACTGCTCTTATCAAAAAACCCACAGTATGTCTGAATAGGTAATTTATTTCCAAGCCTGGTTTTCCTCTAAACTGAAGACATATTTATTTTGCTAGGCTCAGTAGCGGAGCTCTTGAATGGCCACATAGTGTGTTGTCAGCAGCTGCTGTTCAGACTGATTGTCTGCTATGTTAATTAGCAAGATCATGTGTATGTGTGTGTGTTATCTTTAAGGGAAACTAACAGCTGCACCTTTCAAAACAGAAATCTCTGCCGGCATCCTGTTCAGAGAGTAAAAGGAAATGCTGTAAAAAGATGTAGTAAAATCATGTGTTGCCAAGATTGTAGAGCAGGAAATAACTGATGTCTGAGACGAGGCATGACTAGAGAAAGAAAGAAAGAAAGAAATTC
The DNA here is from genome assembly GCF_903798145.1 of Danio aesculapii. Taxonomy (NCBI): domain Eukaryota; kingdom Metazoa; phylum Chordata; class Actinopteri; order Cypriniformes; family Danionidae; genus Danio; species Danio aesculapii. Next base: position 33,416,960 of record NC_079457.1, read on the forward strand.
GTATAAAATTTATTCGTATAAAGTATAAAGATTTGTATCTATTTTGATCACTGAAATGGTAAAAAATTGTTTATAATATCCCTTTTTTATCTATTTATGAGAGAGAGAGAGATGAGCTGTGTAAGCATAAGCTACGGTAAGCACAAAGGGACAAAATACCAAAAATTCCTGCAATTTATTAACCACAATGGGGCACTCGAACACCATTTTATTTATAAAGCCTAATTTCATGTTATTCAATCTGATGAATTATATTATCTTTTCAACTCAGACATTTTAATTGTCTTTTATTTCTGTAGTTTTAATTTACAAATTCTAGATCAGCTTCGACTGTCGATTGCTATTGTCTTCCTCTGTGCCTTGAGACCAATTAGCATTGTGTCAAATGCTAATGTGCTGTAGCATCTTTTTTAACTGGATGTTATCATCGAGCAAGAGCCAGATTGTTTTTAACGATTGAAACCTCATAAATTACTCTATTCTACACATAAAGACATCATATGACTTTGCAGTACTTGAACTGCAACATGGAGTGGAAGTCAATCTATCAGCACAATGACAAAACTAACAGCATGTTTGATGCATGCAAGCCGTGTAAGCGTCAGCTCTTTGGTTTAAATCACATTTAAACTTTGGGGACTGGAATCTAAACATTCAAACATGATTCACATAGATTCATTCAAAGCTTACAGTTAACCTAAGTATTTGTCCAGTGTAATGCTATCCTTCAATCCCTCTCTTGACCTCTGAAAAGAGGCCACATCACTTTAATAAACACTTTAAAAATCTCAGAATACTTGGTCCAATATGTCCAGATGAGCTTGGGTCGAAAACCTCGGTGAGGAAAGACACCCAAGCGGCCCCCTAGTTGACTTATGGGCAGCCACCACATGTTCACCGGAAACATCATATCAGACCATTAAGAAAAATAAAAGCAATAAACACAATCATAACAGTCAAACAATGATGGTCCCTATAAATTCCCTATAAACCAGTGTGCTCGGGCTGGACTGGGCCGAAAACCCCTGTGGGGAAAGTCACCCAGTCGGTCCCCTAATTGATGTTTGGGCAACCACAACATGTCAGCTGAGTCAATCACACTGAAATTATCTAGACTACAAACATTTCAGTAATCAAAATTCAAATCTTAACACATTTTCAAACAGCAAATTTCTCAAACATCAATATCTAAAAAACACATAACTTGTGATGAATCAGCATCTGCAAAGAAGCACAGTTATTGGGAAAAAACAACATTTATAAGTCATATTCCTCCTCCTCTTCCTCCTCATCATTATTTCCAGGAGATACTAGCAGAGGCATTGTGTAAGGGGGTGGAGCTCCATCTTTCTTTTCAATTGCTGTTATTATCACCCTGTTACACAATGTTCTGATACACGGGATGCAACAGCATCCACAGGTCACTATTATGGCCACAAAGGTAGCTATAGAGATCAAAATTGATGTAAACATGGTTTTATAGTCTGATCAAAACAAACATATACGTCATATCCTCGCCACGAACTATTGTGTCCCCCACAGTCAATTACCTGACATAGATCAAATGTGTAAGATGTCGTCTCTCCCTTTACATGTTCTATGGACAGCCCTCCATAATACTTACTCCATACACCTGTTTTCTTCCCCTAGGGATCTTTTTACTCTGGTTGGTTTTACAGTTACGGTTTCATTCCTGTTCTGACTTTTTCCTACTCCCAGAATTGTCCCCACTATTGCTACTATCCCTATTGCCCCCAGTAGCTTCCAGTTTTCCCACAACTTGACCCTCATGTTTTATTGATGCTGGTTTTCCTTATTATTCAATTCTGATCCTCCCTTTATCTTATTTTTCACAGCGTTATTGTGTTAACAGCAAGTAATATATCATATCAAAGCTACAATAAAAAATAGCAAGCACAGTAAACTTTTTTTAACGTATAAACTGAAATGGTTATATTTTGGCCTTTAAATGTCTTTTCAATAATGTGGAGAACTCTATAGAATTCCAACTTGTCCAAACCACACCCCAGCCGGGGTATTGACAATCTGGTGATGTGTAATTTGTCACACCACGTTCTCATGCAGATTAGACTACTCTCAAAGTCCTCATATGTGGGTAGGTCTCTAGCAAGTGTTTTTGTGATCAGGTGGAAAACTATTCTGTCTGCCTCGTGAGTTATAGCACAGTCACCTTTCTTTTTTTCTGGGCCTTTACCTTGTCAACCCCATATCGTTCTCTGAATTTTTTCGCTATGCCCGCTCCAAATGCACAGTCTGCACTGACACAATGGGCTACAGCATTGTTATCGTGTGTATGTGTTTGTGTGTCACCTCCTTTTGTGGTACCCTCACTCCCTCCTGCACCTCCTGTGGTATCCTCCCTCTCTTGGACCTGCAAAGCAAGGTCCACTCTGGTGTCGTTCAATGATCTGGATGGCGGGTCCGCCGGACAGCACTGGCTCAGATGGTACCAAGTGTAACCTTTTCCTGCAAGACGAACACAGTGAGAGGTGCGTGCAATTACCTTAATTGGAGCAGACCAGCGAGGCTCTTTCCATTTACGCCTGTAGATTCTCAATCTCACCCAGTCCCAAGTTCGGTCAGGTAGTGGTGCTGGATATTCATGTCCCCTAAAATCAGTTGGTAACATTTTGTCAAAAGATTCAATTAGAGCAGTCAATTTGTCATAGTAAATTTTGTGTGATAACGGTTGTACTGGTTCCAATTGTAGTGGGGTCAGTGGGCCAGGAAATTGGCGACTAGTCAACAGTTCAAAGGGCGTGTATCCTGTTGCCCTACTCACAGAGCTCCTTACTGATATCAAAGCCAGTGGAAGAGCAGCAAACCATGTCAATTTAGTCTGTGCACAGATTTTTGCCAATTTGTTTTTCAATGTTAGCTTCAACCGCTCAACCTTACCTTGTGACTGTGGGTGATAGACTGCCCCGAAATGGTGTACTAAACCCAATGCCTTTTCCACATCAGCCAGATGTTCATTTTTAAAGTGTGAGCCGTTGTCAGATCTGACCCGGCTTGGAAAACCATGACGTGGAATGTAATGGTTTATCAGACATTTAATGACAGCAGTGCTGTCTTCCTTGCCCACCGGGAAGGCCTCTGGCCATCCAGTATATGCATCAATCATAACAAGCAAGTATCGTTTACCATTTACCCTTTCAATCATGTCAGTGAAATCAATTATAACTTCATCTCCAGGGCCATTTGCCAATGGGAACGATCCCTGAGATGGTTTCATAGTTGGTTTGACATTGTGCATCTGACAGATGTCACATGTCTTTATGTATCCAGAAATTAAGTGTGGCATAAAAGGATGCCACCATGATTGCAATGCTCGCGACATTTGCTTATCACCACAGTGTGCATGTGTGTGGGCTTCTTTCAACACGCTTGGGACTAGTGACGCTGGGAGCAAAGCTCTACCATCAGGTGCTGTCCAAAGGCCATCATCATGTCTGATTGCCCCTTTGTTTTTCCACACAGACTTTTCTTCAGGAGCAGCCATATCTTGCTGCTCAGATAAGAATTCTCTTGAGAATTCTGGTAGGAGGGATGTCACGTCTGGCTCAGATGTGACCACAAACTGACCCTGTAGGTAGCCAGAGGCACGTTTTGCCGCCAAGTCTGCTGCTTCATTGCCTTTTGATATTAGGTCAGTTCCTTGGGAATGACCAGTGCACTTGATAATAGCCACTTTGTCTGGCAACATTATGGCTTCAGAGAGCTCTCTTGCTTCTTTCTCATGAGTAATAGGCCGGCCAGAGGAAGTTGTGAATCCACATCTGATCCACACAGGCAGCTCCACGTGGGCTGTGAATACTGCATATGCAGAATCAGAGTAGTTGACAGACTTGAGTGTCTCAATGCATTGATTAGGGCCAATAGTTCTGCCTTTTGTGCAGATTGTTTGCCAATTAGGGGTTCCAGATTGTATGGTGACCAATTGATCATTCTGTAATTTAACCACAGCAAAGCCTGCTTTCAGAGTTCCATCATCTACGTAAACAGTGTGATTGGGTTGTCTGCTTCAGGAAGAGGGGAGGCCATCAGGCGCTTATTTTATTTTTAGCTGACTTTCTCTCCTCAAACTGCAGTTTCAGAAGTTCTTTTGCAGCTTTAGCAACTCACTTCCCTCTTTGCTCTTTCTACTGCTTTGTCTATGAAATCTACTGCATACCTTTCCCATTTAGTATCATCACTGCCTGGTACCTCAGGAGACTGTTCCATGGGCTGGGTCACACCAGCAGGAGCTCCTTGTAACACTGCTGCCCTGAAAATTCTATTAGTAACCGAGTTAGACATTTGGTTTTCATCGCATGCCTTTTCTCAGTCTTTGAAAGTATCTATTTATGTATGCTGCTCCTTTTTTACCATCCCAATGTTTAAATTTCATGTTCTCTATTGACCACTAACTGCTTCGGCTGCTGGCTTATAGTTGGGTTTTACGGGGATGAGTGATCTTAGTAGTCTCTGTATGGTGGGGGCAGTGGGCGTCGCTATCTAATCAGTCTTCGCCTCAGCCTCAACTTCCTATGTCTTACTCAGTTTGGTTTCAGCGTCCTTACTGTTCACTTCCCTTTTCTTTGGTTTCAACACAGTTGCTGCAAGTGTGACCATCTAGACCTAGACCATCTTCTAAAAATTTTATCTAACTGCTTTCCTTTCTTTGCATGGGCTCGCTTGTGCAACAGCCCTACTTCCTCTTTTCTCTGTCTTAAAACAGCTTTCTGTGCTCTTTTCTCTTTTATTCCCACTTTCTGAAACAGAGATCCCTTTTTGTCCATACAATCAGTACTATAATGTTCAATAAATTCACGCGTACATTCTCCCAGTTCTTTTATCCGTTTTTTCCTATCTTTTTGATCAGTTTGTGCCAATAAGATATCTACCATTTTATCCCATTGTTGTCTTAAAGGAGGACAATCATATTCCTCACATTCTCTATCAAATTCTTGTTCCATTTTTTTTTTTTTTTTAATTTATTTACTTTTTATCCGTATCCCTACACTCTTACTATTTCTCAATTCACTAAACCTGCTATCCTTGAGAAATTTACTTGAAGATGTCAGATCCTCGTCAGGATAAGAGGGATCTTCAAGGGTCTGCCTCTCTCAGGGAAAAAGGACTTCTAAATACCGATGTATTCTTAAGTACCGATGTACTTTTACCCTGTTAAATACCGATGTATTTACCCTGATAATTTACCTGAAAATGTCAAATTCTCGTCAGAATAAGAGGGATCTTCAGGGGTTTTGCCTTCTCAGGGAAAGGACTTTAAATACCGATGTATTTTAAATACCGATGTATTTACCCTGATAATTGGAAATATGAGTGACTTCGTCAAGACAAACAATTTCCAATTTATTTGCCTATTTAGGGAACAGGACTTCTCTTTAAATCCTAGCAATTTACCCTAATTGCCTATTTAGGGAACAGGACTTCTCCGTAAATCCTAATGATTCACCCTAACTTTATCACAACTTATCACAATTCATTCTTTTCTTTTTGTTCAACACTATTTCACTTAAGTTTTAATTTATGTAGTCTGTAACATCCTGCATCAAATCAAATGTATCAAATAAATGAACAATCGTATTTACCGATGCCAAAAACCACTTATTTAGAATATTCAATAGCAGAATTTAAGAAAAAGGTTTCTGCTTACCTTTCTTTAGAGAGGCGCCTCTGGATTTGGCATCAGAAATAAACGTCCATCTATTTGGCAGTCTCCAGTCAATCACGTCGTCGGGTCACCAATTGTAGGACTCAAATAGTCCATTGCATGCTCAAAAATTGACGGAGATCTGAGTTGAAAATTAAGAAGTTTTATTTTGAATGCAAGAAGTTAGAGAGTACAAGTTCTGCGCAGGAGAGATGTAACCTCAGTTCAGCTCTGGTTTTTTTTAGGCTCTCCTTCATGCTTTTATACTGTCTTTCGCACATTATCTAATCCCAAGCCTTGACAGTTTGACCATTCAGCAACCAGACGTTCCTCTTTCTGGCATCTGTGTATCTTCTCTTGACAGTTGACCTTGCAGATGTTTCAGAGCATGAACACACAGCTCATACATTCTGTCATCCTCAAAACTATCTGCTGGAATTCCCTCGTCTGTGAAGAGGGGTTTCCTTACTTTCAGGGAAGCTTGGAGTCGGTTGCTAGGGATACGGATGTTGGACGAGGCGGCTTTCTAGGTGAAGTTCTTCCTGGGGTTCCTGTAGTTATGACAGAGTTTCAGAGTTCTGATGAGTTGACCCGATGGCTTGTTGTTGATGCGGTTACACAAGAAGATCGGGGGTCGATCCGGCAGCAAGAGTAGGTCGCGGCTTGCTCCGTAATGTAATTTCCAGAACTCAATTTAGAGTTTATTAGTCAATTTAGTCGCCCAAGCAAGCGACACACAGCATCACGCTCCCTCTCATTCACACACATAGATAACACCAAACAAGTGACACACAGCATCATGCTCTCTCTTATTCACACACATACACACACACACACACACATATAAACAGCATCCACGTGGATGCGCGGTTGCTCGCTCGCTTGCTCAGGAGTGATATTGTTAGACAGCCCGCTCCCATTCGAATTACAGCAGAGTTACCGACAACTCCAGCGTTTTATTTGGAAATTTATTCCCACACCGCAGGAAATCTGGTCAGGTTTCGTGGCTCCCGCAGACCAGCTGCACGAGTGCAGACCTCTGCTCTGCGCTTTCCTGCTCTGCTCCTGGAGTCTGTCTTCTCTGCCTCTTTGAGGCCTACTTATTTTCTTTGTCTCTCCCTCCCCTTGTCTCTCTTTCTACCTCTGGTAACTTTATTTTAATTTAAGCTGGGTACAATTATTATCATATGTTTTTATCATCTCATGTTTTATCATTTTATACAGTTATTTTGTAACTAATTCAGTTGTAACCATGGAGAATTATTGTCATTAAATCAACTAATTTTTTAAGTATTTGTGATTTACTTTTGATTTAACATCAACACTTAATTGCTCCATATTGTAACACAATACAATCACATAATATCAATGCTCTCCCACATTTTTAGCTATTAAAAATGGCCTTATTTTCATTTTTGGCATAAGATTGCAGAAGAATGGATTGACTTCAAATGTACAGTTTTTTTTACCAACCTCGGCAGAACTACAGCTCAAAATGCTATAGTTAAAATCCATTCTTACACCATACTCTTCAGTTATTTGTTCATTGGGGACCAAACGCCACTCTTCTCACAGACATTATCTTGACACTCTGAAGTTAGTCACAGGATGCAGGGTTAATTAATACTCAAATAGTCTGGTTGCCAACTGCTCACTCATCCTAAAAGAGTAGCTGACTTAGTCATTTCCACACAACTTGCTAATATCAGTCATTAGATGATTAAAAGATATTCATGCTGTCATGCCAAAAGGGCTGCGCACAGTCAAATGAGTCTCTAATCAAATCTAACTGTCACATCATAATGATAGCGCAGACTCCACTGGATCCACTCTTAATCTACTGGATATAAAAGATTTCAGCAGAATCCAGAATAAATCAAATATAACATTTTATTCTCCAGGTATTGTATTATGTTGTATTATGCCAATTACATAATAAAATAATCAGAAAGCCAATTCAGAGATGGCACTGTAAACATACAACATTCATTACTCAAAGATAAATCAAAGAGTTAGAGATGCATACCTGACCCGAGAAGTACGTTGTAGCATATAAGGGCACACTCACACTATGCTATCCGAAGCATGCTCAGGATACGTTTCCCAATTCGTTTGAGAAGTGTGAGTGCTCTGAATCAGGCTCAGGCACTTCTCTTACTGTTAAACTGAACAGTCGCATCATCGATGATCAGAATCAGAAAGACCGTTATTGCTAGGTATGTTCACACATACGAGGAATTTGTTTTTGTGACAGAGCTTCTACAGTGCAACAGGATTACAGAGACATGACAAAAAAACAGATAATAAATATATTTTAAAAAATAGAAGTAAGTAGTGAATGCAAGTATACAAATTGACAAGTGTATGACAAGGTATATTACTATATACGTTATATGTGCAGCTGTTATGTGCAAATTGACATGTTAAGTGTGTTGTTAATAAGTGTATATGTGTATAAAAGTGTATAGCAAGTAGTGATGTTGGTTCCACAATTATTATCATCAAGTGTTCATGTGATGGATTGCCTGAGGGAAGAAACTGTTTCTGTGTCGGGCTGTTCTGAGTGCTCGGCAGCGTCGACCAGAAGGTAAAAGTTCAAAGAGGCAGTGTGCTGGGTGTGAGGGGTCCAGAGTGATTTTGGCAGCCCTTTTGCTCGCTCTGGATAAATACAGTTCTTGGGGAAAATAAACTGGTTGTACAAGTAATTCACTCAGCAGTCCGAACTTTTCGACGTAGTCTTTGGAGATCGCATTTAGTAGCTGAGCTAAACCAGACAGTTATTGTTGTGCAGATGACTGATTCAATGATGTAAGCGTACTCAGGTCTGGTAGGTAAAAATGCAATGTTAGTGCAGGCCGATGGGAAGAGGGGATGGGAGAAAATCGCGCTTTGGCACGGTTTAAGGCAACTGTACCTAATGTAAGAACGCCCTAAGTCTCAGAGATCCCAATGACCCATCTCACACCTTTTCTATATATACTCTAATCAGAACAAATGGCCATAAATTCAAGACAACAAAAGTGTCATCGAGACCTTTGCCTGGTAGTGAGTTTGAGGTGTGGACCTCCTGCTAAGGTGGAGCATCTTGCAAAGATTTTATCAAAGCCAAAAACCAAATCCACATATACAAGTGAAATATTACAGTGAAATTAAGACCACTTTGCCAATCACACAGAGACATTTACAATGATACCAAACATGAGTATAGGGCTACAAGATACATCATATTAAAACCTTGGACATTTTGTTTGAAATGTGAGTAATTGCTCTGATGGAGAAAGGTCAGGAAGGGGGCTTGGGGTGAAAGGAGAGAAGTGAACTTTCCCGCATTCCCCCCTGGTATTGTCAAAGACATACAGTCAGAAAGGTAGGCTCAAGATGATTTGAACAGCTGGTTTCCTGATCTTCTTCTCAGATTAAAAAGTTTATTGTTTTAGCGCCTAACAATTTTTGTGGTCTCATCTCTAGAATTTTCACAACAGTTCTCAGGGTTTGATATTATGGAGAGCCACCCTTACAATGGCTTGTTTGTTTCACTTTTGTATGGTTGTGTTTATGACAAGTGCATGTGATTTTACATGTATTTGCCTGCTGCTTATTTATATTGATCAAAAGTGGATAGGTTTAGGGTTAGGTGGGTTGGTATGCATTTTTATGGAATTATTCATATTTTACAAATACGCGCAAACCATTTAACAGGATGTATAATGCAAAGGACCAAAAGCATTGGAGGACCCCATAAGTCAAGAAATGATGCCGAAGAAGTACCCAAAGTCTCACAAAACAATGAGGAGTCCTGACCGTACGTCGATATGTGACGAGTCGGGAGTGAGAATGTGCTGGTTTTGTCTTCGTTCTTTAAGTGGTTGTAATGCATCCTCTGGTGTCCATTGGAACAGCCATAGAGAAGAATAATGTTAAAAGCTGCTGATTAAGGGAAGGTAAAGCAAATTGTCTAACTCTTTATAATAACTACACACTAAGATCCACACTTATCCCTATGCCCTATTCATTTAGAACCGAGTTGACCAACCTTGTTCCTGGAGATCGACCTTCCTGCAGATTTCAGTTGCTACCCATACACCTGCCTGTCATTATCAAGTGCTGTTCAGGTCCTAATTAATGGGTTCAGGTGTGTTTGATCAGGGTTAGAGCTGAACTTTGCAGGAAGGTCGATCTCCAGGAACAGGGTTGAGCACCACTGATTTAGAACATTCTAACATTCAAAGTTGGAATTATTAAAAATAAAAAAGCCTTAAGGTCATCTCTCTTAGGTGTAATATGCTTTCAAAGTATTTTTACAGTTCAGTTTTAGCGATCTTCATGTTTACAAATGTCCTTCCTTTGCAGTGCACTTTGAAAACATTGATATCATTTTGAACACATTCTCATGGCGAAAGTTATAGGTGACCTATTATTCAAAAGCGGAATTTACGTTATGTCTCCAACACTTGTGAAAACAAAAACATAGCATACGTTAATTCTTTTAATTTATAGTAGATTATTTATTAAGTATCTGTACTGTATATGGCATGGGCCTGTTGGTTAGAACTTTCTGCTGTGGTTTGCATGTGTCAAATTGTAAAAGTAGACTTTTCAAAAAAAATGTAATTAAATAAACAATATCTTACTTGATAATAATAATAATCATAGTTAATATTATTAATATTATTATTAAAGTAGGATTTTTTTTTTATTTCCTGATAAATAATACATTTTACATTTTATTTTATAATAAATAGCCTCCTTATTTATTTATATGATTTATATATGATATTAGAATAGTGTTAGCTTTTGTAAGTGATTTTATGTTTTAGAATAGATTATGTAATGTTCAACTTCTCAATAATATTTGTAAAGCAAACATTGGCCCTACATGTTACATTTACATATATTTCAATTAATATGGAAAACAAATGCATGTTTTTACCAAAACTAATATTGGATTTTACTTTAAATGCATGTTTGTGTAAACAATATAGTTTGCACAAAGAAATGATGGGGTTCTTCTCTAAAGAAGTTGTTACTCCACCCTGTTTAGAGCATCATTATGGGTGTCTTACGCTATAACTAATGTGGTTCAAGCGATGGATCTGTGACAGAGAAACTAGGGGCTTTGGGAAACACTCATCACTACAATGTTCTTTTCCCAAATGATGCATCGTACTATGATAGTTCAGCCGCGAGTTACGTCATTGTTTGGGAAATGCACCCCAGATCGGCTCCAAGTCACCAGGAAGCCTCTCTGCTATAACATTACAGTGCATCTTGCCACACACACACCTTTGCTTTGCGGGGTGTATGCTCATAACCTGAAGGGTTTATGACATCATTAACCCTGGATGACATCATTAACCCTGGATGAACTTTGTTCGCTGAAGCCTTTGCTATCTCTGTAAAAGCCAATGTCTCCCTTTGCATTGAACTTTGAGCATCTTACATTCAGAAAAGTTGTTTATGTTCACACAGCTACACTAAACATCAACTAAAGTTTAATCATTTTTTAATCCTTTTTTTCAGTGTAGTATAGTCCACTAGACAAATTAGATGACCACAAATTAGTGATTCAGACACTGTTGAACACCTGCTGTTAACAAGCACAATCACTGAAGGAAAGAACAAGAAATAAAACAGCAACAGTAGTTCGCATCCACAGGAGCAGGAGGACATCCACGGAAGAGCACAGGAGGATGAGAGAGAGAAAGCCAATGAGGGGAACCATCTGACTTCGATTCCAGCCGGTGAGTGAATGAATGAGGTGAGTTTTTATAGTACATGGGTGATTGCGGGTGCAGGTGATCAGTAATCAGGTGATAGTTCATGGGTGTGGCGGATGGTGAGAGAGTGTGGTGATTGGGGCTGCAGGAACGAGGCGAGGAGTATCTGAGGTTTTCACTAAAATACCTAAGTACAAGCGTGCAAGTGAAAGATTGAAGCAGTGTACTAAGGCTGTGACAGGTTACCTGATAGATTCAAAAGAACAAAGAGTCGTTAGATAGAGACAAGATAAATTAAATATCACGTTCAAGGCTTGACATTAACACCCGCTAAATGCAGGTACATTTCAGTTGTGGCGGGTTAGAGAGACATTCCCACTAGCCACTTTGGCCACATACTTTTTAAATGATAGTTTTCTTAAAAGCAGTGTTCGACAATAAAGATGGCCCAATATTCGTGCAAATGTAATCTTAGAATTAAGGAGCAGCACGACTGGCAAAAATAATTGTATTTGCGCGAGCAAAAGAAAGCAGGTGAATATCGAAAGGGGGGAGGATCACTTGAGCACACAGGTGATGCAATGCATGCGACTGTTAAAAAGCAATCGTGCCTGGAGGAAATGCAACTGCTACTATCAGTTCTCCATGAAATAGAGTGGACAAAAAGCTATGATCATGCACCCAACAGTCCTGATGCTTTTAAGAGCTCAATATTTAAATATATACATATCCTTTATGCAAAAGTGGTCAATGCTTTCGTTTTAATTGTTCTTTGAACAAATTATTAACAGGCCTAACATTAACCATGCGTGCGCACATATCCTTTCATTATCAGACATGGTATCTTTTTTTGCTTTCAATTATTTATTTATTTTTTGTTAATGTTTTGTTTGTTAGTTTTGTTTGTTAATATAGTTTATCTTTCTTTTTACTATAACATTTCTTTAATATGAGATTAACTCCACATTTATGTGTAGTTAAATGGTGGTCTGGGACCTTCAGGCAGGACAGATAACTGCATATTTTAGATACATGATAATTGTTCTTTTTTAAATATCAAGTTTTTTCAAAAGAAAAGTTTTGTTGAATTAAAAAGAACATGTATACAGCTATACTTAGCTTGTTTTGACACATTTAAAATTTGTAGCTAAGAAATATTTATTTATTTTTGGTGTGGTCAGAGATAAATTTGCTAAATTCTTAATTTTGAGCCCTGAAAGTCATATGAAATAAAACGAATTGCATTGCGACAACCCATTTGCTCATACACATTGAGCAAGCTCATACACAACACACAAAATGTAAAATGAACGAGGAGTCATGTGGACAAGACACAAAATCAAGTAAATTTTAGCATGTCAAAGTCAAATTTATGCATATATTTTCCCAACAACAAAATTGTGGCTGGTGAAAATGCCGAGTGGCTAGTAATGTTGGAAAAGTACTAGCCACAGTGGCTGATGATCACTAAAGTTAATGTCAAGCCCTGATCAGGTTTAACAACTATAGCAAGATGCGATCCAGCAATCCATCTGTTGTGAATTCTGCTCATGAACTTTCCCCTTTAGACCACCACCATAGAAGCCATCACCAGAATACTAATGGCCCGTTTCCACTGAGTGGTACGGTACGGTATGGTACTGTACGGTTATGCTTTTATGGCCGTTTCCACTGTCAAAAGGGTACCAAACACGATAAAGGGTACCAAAAGGCGGAGCTAGATGCATAGCTGAACGCTATTTATTTACAGAGATATGTCATTCGCTTACAGAACAAGCCAGAATGAAAACAAAAAACCCGGCATGTTTGAAATACACAGCGAGAGATTATAGCGGAATTATATATACATATAATATCGAACCATGGTCGATACGGGCTCAAACAAACCTTGTTGTCGTCTTGATGAACAGCCACAAAGTTATGGAGTACAGCAGAATCTACCCTGTGCCTCGTAGTTTTTACGAGGCAGTTTGAAGTGCGAATGGTTTCGCTTTCTTCCTTGCGTTCGCCGCGCTTCTATATCTGACATAATAAACTTCTTGAGCTGATGATAATAACCTACGCTTGATTATTGACGTGCTTTTGAAACCCGACCCTGTCAGACACTGATAAACACAAGAGTGAAGCGCGAAAAAGCAAAGGAGAAGCCGGAAAAAAAGGAGCACATTATTTTTCAGCAAACATGAACAAAATGCCATGTATAACTATTATCTTCATCTTTTGGACTAATATGAACTGGGAATGATGGAATTACTGTCTAACAGTGGTTACATGTGCTGCTGAAGATTACAGACACAGATAAAAGGTTTTCACTGACTGTGGGCTATATTTTGTGTTGTTTTTGAACCTTAATACGGACAAAATGTCTGCTGTGTGTAGTTTTTCTGTAGTTGGTAACATATCGGAGACTGTAAGGGTCTGTATGCTTTTATATATGTTCAATTATTTATTTATTTAATATAATTACAGATGTTACTGTAGGCTATTTCAATTCATTGATCTGCAATTATAATCAACTCATGTTCAAAGAAAAGTTAGTAATAAACATTTCTACACAAGTATTTATGTGTGTAAAGCATCTGTTTTGTGAGAATAGCTTCTCATGTGATATATGAGCGACCTGTACAGCTTTATTGTAGACATTTCCTCGAGGGAGAATGACGTCGACTGAAACTTTCTGTCATACACCACATAAAGGTGACCCGTACCGAACCGTACCGTACTGTTCCAGTCAGTGGAAACAAGCCATAACTCTCCCGCTGCTCTACTGGGACTGATTAAGCACAGCTGAAACTCATTCTGACTTTCTATATAAACACGCTCTTTCTCTCACTCTGTGCGAAGTTTTGATTAGCCCTGGCCGTGCCTGCCTGTGTATTGACTTGGACTTAGTTCTGAAGTTTTCTGCCTGCCCTGACAACTACTTGTTATATCGTTTCCGACTGTCCGCCGCCAGCCCTGATCTCTGCCTGCCTCTCGTTTAAGATTGTTCCAGCCCCGATTAACCCCTGCTCTTCGACTACTCCACAGGAAAGTCCCTGTTTATTTCACTGAGTGTGAGTTTCCCTGTGTATTTTATTACTGTTGTATTAAAGAGCTTACAAATAGATCCACAAGTGTCTGATGAATCATTACATATAACTTTGCCGCAAGAGAATCCAGCAATTCTACTGCAATTGTCCTCTGAACTAACCACCCAGGGAGCTCAGTTGGCCCTCCATCGACAACAACTGGTACGACTCACCACTTTGACCGAAGAGCTTGTCAAAGCTGTACAACAGCTGCATATCGCACCTGCTTAACCCTCTCAGTGTGCCTCTCGACCCAATGCCACAGCCCGCAGTAAATCCCATATTGGCTTTCCTGATAAATTTGACGGGGATCCCACCAAATGCAAAGGATTTTTATTACAATGCTCATTATTCGTTGATCAACAGCCATTTCTATATCCCACTGAATCCAGCCGCATTGTCTTTGTGTGTGCTCTGCTTTCTGGAAAAGCCCTGGACTTGGCTACAGCTATAATGAAAGCCAGAGGGTAACACTTTCATATCCTTTAAGGATTTCCTTACGTAGTTCCGAGCAGTTATTGAACACCCCGCCGATGGCAAGAGCGCTGGAGAGCAGCTTCTAACTCTCGTTCAAGGGAGACGCACAGCAGCTGAATATGCACTCAGTTTTCGCACTCTGGCAGCCCAAACGAACTGGTGCGAGGGTCCTCTTAAGCTGTTCTTTCATAAAGGATTGTCTGCCGAATTACAATCAGAACTGACTTGTCATGAAGAGGTAATAACTCTTAATGAATAGATCGAGATGACTATTTGGCTAGATAATCTCACTAGAGCACGCCGTACACCACAACTACGAAGCCTCTCTGTCCTCTAACTGACGCAGAACGAACCCATGCACCTCTAATATATCAAGTTTGACTATCCTAGTCATGCCCGTAGCCAGGGGGGGTTCGGGTGGTTCAAACAAACCACCCCCCACGGCCAAAAGGTCCAGAATTTGTGCTTTTAATTTTTTTATGTCATTTAATATTATATAATATACATTATATAATAATTTAATATATTTATATTCAACATATACTTTAACAAAGTGTCATTTTAAACACATCTGTGTTTTTGAGGCTGTTTGGTCATTCGTTTTATTCTGATCAGATAAAAATCGGATTGCTCAAACCACTTCACAAGGTGATTCCACCCTCACTGACAAAGGTCCAGAATTGTCCCATATATGAGCACATTTGTCTTATTTTGACTGCTATGCCATCATAAATAATGATAATAATCCATTGAATAAGGGTTTAAGACCAAACAGAATCCTCTGTCGGCTGTTGCTTCGGTGGGACTATAATCTGATGTAAGAGAAGTCTTCTTTCACTACTGTATTGTTCTTAAGAGAAAACATTTTACAGGTAACTAAATCTAAATCTTGGACCTCATTCCTGAAATAAAAATGAGCAATAAAAAGGTGTGAAGCACCAAAGCGGACCATATTAAATTAATTTTAATATATTTTGGCTATTGTTGATATCCAGGAATTTTCAAATGTAATTTTTTTATCCAAAGAGGCTAGAAAATATCTAAAGAATTAATTATTACTGTATTATTATTAATATTAATATTATTATTATTATTATGTTTAAATTGTTTTTTTTTTTTAATGGCCAAATTGTGACCAAGGACAGTTGAATGTGCTGGCCGATTTGTTTTTTGTCTAATAAATGATAGTAGGTTACAGTTTTTCTTACTTTAAAACTTTAACAGATTGCTTTTTTTCCTAATGATATAAGATGTAATAAATTTGTATTTAAAAAATTTGTCTTGTTTTAATTTTTTTAATTGCAATTTTTAGGAAATAATTTTAGTACATCAAAAAGTGTGGTTATGATGACATCTGACAAGCTAATCCAGCAAAAACATGTCACTAAAATGCTGTATCTTAGTTAAATAGAAACTGCGGCTTATAACTGCAAAAAGATCCACTTTTTGAGAAAAAAAAGAACCACCTCTTTCACCAGGCTGGCTACAGGCCTGCTAGTAAGCATGTCTCAAGCGGAATGGAGAATTGATTGTACAGCAGTCATTGATTCAGGCGCGGCTAGTAATTTTATGTCATGGGAATTGACATGAATATGCTAAACATCATAAATTAACGTTACTACCATGTGAATCTGTGCTTGCAGTGGAAGCGCTAGATGGACGTTCAATAGGAAATGGAAGAATCCAACATGTTACAACATCCATAAATCTGCAAGTTGGGGTGCTACACAAGGAATAGATTAATTTCTATGTAATTCAACCCGCCAAACATCCCTCACGACCCTCACATTCCGCACGACCCTCACATTTCCTGGCATAAGGGTCAGATACTTCAGTGGGGCTATGCTTGTCTACATCAATGTCTTAGTGGCATCAAGAAACTCCCTGTTCAAACAATTAGAATGCAGTCTCTTTAAGATCAAGATAATACCACATTGCCAACGGCATACTCTGATTTTGCCAGCAAAGCGCTACTCATTTACCACCTTGTAAAAGAGGTCGGTGGGCTGAGCCCATAGCTGGACACGAGCTGTGCTCTCTCCTCATGCGTGCATGCTGTGACATCGCAAGCAGACTCCTATAGAGCATGCACTTGATCATGTACTGATCACGAGCACAGGCAGCCAATCAAAACACAGCTTAGGTCTGCTGTACATTGAATCTATTGACTGAAGTTTCATTCGGTTCAGATAGAGAGAAAGGTTGCATGCTTTGCTTTCCGCCTAATGCCAGACAGTTTGTGTGCGTCAATGATGAGAAGTAAGTGTTTATGCATCATTTACATTACTGTTACTACTGTTTCATCATTATACTATTGTATTAAGATTATTGATTTATGCGCGAGCTCGTACAGAATCGCGGACAGCCGCGGCTAGTATTAGCGATCTTTTATGTACACATAATTGCTTCAAACGAGAATACATACATCCCCTAGTTGACCCATGCTTTTTGCTATATTTCCGCCTAAGTTAAAAGCTTGTTGATAGTTAGAATTACTCTTTCTGTATAAGTTTATACCGTTTATGGAGCATATAAGTTCTGCTTTGCTTATGGATGTCAGTTATATATGTATATTGTAGTTTAGTGTTGTGTATAAATACTTCAACTTGTTACTGTTATCCTTATTTTCTAAATGTATTTATTCTTGTATATTTTCTCCCTTTGTTTAGACCACACACACTCACACACACACCCATGCCAACATGTAAAGTGCTGTGAACCTATTCCAGTGATGGACATTAAAGAACTTTAAATGGGGTCCAAGTCTCCGTGTCCTTACCGGCACTCCATGGCGATGGCCAAATCATCCTAAACCCAGCTAACTCCATTACAAAATTGGTCCTTCGAGCTGGATCTGGTCGTTACCATGGCAACCCCAAAGTCAGCTCCAGACTCTTCCCGACGTCCACACAGAGTGATCCAGAGACCGGCCTACTTAGATGACTACATAGTCAATTATGCCGGAAACCCATCTAGCCAGCCAGTTGGACCTAAAGAGAAAGCAATAATGACCTCAACCCCCATCACTTCTAGCAAACCATATGGAACTGCTGGTTCATCAGAGGACTTTATGCAGCAGATGATGGAGATTACAAAACAGCAAAGTGAGACTGCAAGGCGCCAGACAGAGCTCTTAGAGAAAGTCCTGCTACACAGTAGCTTTCAAGCATCCACACCCTCCTCACGAGCATCATCACGGCATCAGACACCTCGGACCTGAATCCTGCAATCAGTGGAGAAGGGACAGCCGACATCTGAAGTAAGCCCTGATGTTGTTAGATTACGGTCTCCCCCCTGGCCACTGCCTAATAAACCCCCAACTGTGGAAGAGCTTTCTCAGGCGCTGAGGAAAACCCACCTCAGAGACACCTATTTCCAGTCACCTCCACCTATGAGTAGAGAAACCACCCTAACGGCACACCAGTTTGCCACACCCTATAGCAGCTCTCCATCAGACCAAATTAGAACCCATCTGCACAACCAAGCAGAGCCATGGACTAAGCCACTGCTTCCTCTCCCTGGACAGTGACCAATCCAAACCACCCAGCCACATTTCTATAACATGTTACCTACAGCTGTCCACCCAGTACACAACCGGTTCATTTCAGAGACCGAGCCAATGCCACAAAATTCATACAAAGCTTTAACATCTCAACTTAGGGCTAACACAGTACCCTATGCACCTCCTCCTCCCTCATACTGGAGTCCAGCAGTGGAAGGGCCCACCTTCCCAGATTTTTACAAAGAGGACAGAGCCCAGTATGTCGAACTTAGAATGGCATTGGATAATTTGCTCCACCCCCAAATACCAGAGCATTATAAGTACTCCATTCTCCTAAAGCATGTGAAGGTACCTAATGCTCACAGACTAGTTTTAGCACATGCAGAATCAGTCACTCCTTACACAAATGCCCTGCAAGCCCTTGACAGAAGATATGGCAGACCCTATCAGTTTGTGCTGAGAGAAATAGAGACTTTGGAGAACCTCCCACCTATTCGTGCTGGTGATGAGCGGGCATTCGATGAGTTTTCTCTCAGAGTCCAAGCAATAGTTGGCATGCTTAAAGCTCTTAAGGATGATGGTGTTGAGGAACTGCACAGTGGGTCCAATGTTAAACGACTGTTGAACCGTCTTCCTCGTTCACAACAAACTCAATTCAGGAGGCATCACCTCAAGAAAAACCCAGATAAGACTAAGTTCTCTCTCCTTGAGTTTGCAGATTGGCTGCAGCTGGAAGCTAACTGCTTAGAATTTGACCCAACTGACACCGCCAGAACCCTAAATCGAGATCAAAGAGCAGTCACTCGACCACAAACCAGGCAAACCAGCATACTGCATGGTGTTAACCAAAGACAGACTGCAGAACAGGTAACCAAATCCACTGTTGTTCAGCACAGAGCACCTAACAAGCACAAACCCGTATGTCCATACTGCACTTCGGAACATTACCTCAGCCAGTGTACCGTATTTAATGCATTAACTAAGGAGCAAATTGTTGGCTGGATCAAAGAAAATAAACGATGCTGGAAATGTGCACGTTTGCACATGGCTAAAGACTGTGACCTTCAGAGACCTTGCCATCTGTGTCAAGCCAAACATCTCTCTGTGCTCCACGACATTAACCAAAGGAAAGCTGACGTCACCAGTGAAAGTAATAGTTTATATAACTCAACCACAGAGACTCTGTACCTAGACCAGCCACGATGTGGTGGCAAAGTCTTTCTAAAGGTTGTTAAGGTTACACTTCATTACCAACAGAAAGCTCTGGACACATTTGCAATACTTGACGATGGCTCAGAACGCACCATTCTGCTTGCCACTGCTGCACATCACCTTGGTTTAAAGGGCAAACCAGAACAGTTGAACTTACGAACGGTACACCAAGATATCAGGACATTACATGGCACATCTGTATCATTCTGTATATCCACTCCAAGTAACCCCGGTAAGAGATATGCTATTCAGGGGGCCTTTACTGCAGAGCAGTTCGGATTAGCAGAATACACATATCCAGTGAGTACCTTGCAGAAAAGGTACAGACACCTCAAGGGCATTCCCATACCACCCCTGCACAAAGCTTGCCCCCTGCTGCTCATCGGTTCAGCTCATCACACCAACTGAACCAGTGTTATTGGGTCCACCTGGGGGTCCAGCAGCGGTCAGAACTCGCCTTGGCTGGGCTTTGCAAGGCCCCTCCAAACATGTTCAAGAACAACTCCCAATCTCACAGTGCCTGTTCACATCTAATTGTTCCCCATCTGCAGAACTATTTCATCACATTGAAAGGTTATGGCAGATGGACATCCTGCCGTACCGAAGCGAAAAAAGTGTTGTTAGGTCACAGCAAGACCAGGAAGCCTTGAACATGCTTGAGACACAAACAGTGCGGGTGAAAGTGAATGGAATTGACAGATATGCCACCCCACTTTTAAGAGTCAAACCAATGACTTTACTGAATGCCCCAAAAGAAGCTGTGATGTGCCATCTCCGTAGTACAGAACGCCGTCTAACAAAAGACCCACCATTAGCCCTCAAATATCAAGAGGAAATTAAAAAACTGGAGAATGCTGGCTATGCCACTAAAATACCGCCTCAAGAAGCAGCCCAATCTACAGAGTCATGGTATCTGCCTCACCACATCGTGACCCATAATGGAAAGCACAGAGTGGTGTTCAATTGCTCTTTTACATACATTGGAGAAAATCTGAACAAGCAGCTATTGCCAGGACCAACATTAGGCCCCACTCTCCTTGGAGTGTTAATTCGCTTCAGAGAACATCGAGTAGCCATCAGTGGAGACATTAAAGGGATGTTTCACCAGGTCCGTCTGCTCCCCAAAGATAAACCCCTTCTGCGGTTCTTGTGGCGAGACCTAAAACCTGAAAATCCACCTGACGTGTACGAGTGGCAAGTCCTTCCATTTGGCACAACCTGTAGCCCCTGTTGTGCAACATTTGCAGTTCAACGACATGTTTTCAGCCATTGCCAGCAGAGTGACAAGCTACGGCAGTCAGTTGAGCATTCCTTCTATGTCGACAACTGCCTGCAGAGCACTTCATCTGCAGTTGAAGCCCGTGAACTAATTGATGGTCTAAGGTCCATATTGGCTTCAGGTGGTTTCGAAATCCGTCAGTGGGCAAGCAATGAGGCCACAGTGGTCAGCCATCTCCCTAAAGAGGCCAGGTCAGAGAATACGGAGCTGTGGATTTCTCAAAGTCAGGCAGACCCGCATGAAATGACACTGGGACTTAGCTGGCACTGTGTACCAGACACTCTACATTACCGGCATCGCCCTCTGCCCTACCAGGAGGTAACAATGAGGAATATCTATCGTGTCCTTGCCAGCCAATATGACCCACTAGGCTACATCATACCTTTCACAACAAGGGCCAAAATCCTTGTACGTCAACTGTGGGCAAGAGAACGAGAATGGGATGACCCCCTTCTTCCATCAGAACTGCTGCAGGGCTGGCAGAATTGGGAGGCCGAACTGAATAATCTTCCACAAATCACTATGCCTCGTTGTTATGTGTCGGCCACACTAGATGTTCCAGAGGCAGAACGAGAGCTCCATATCTTCTGCGATGCCTCTGCAGAAGCTTACGGGTCAGTAGCATATCTCCGTACTGAACACCAAGGACAGGTTGAGCTGGCATTCATTCATGCAAGATCTAGAGTGTCACCCAAAAGGCAACAATCAGTACCCAGGCTTGAACTGTGTGCCGCCCTCACTGGAGCACAGTTAGCCAAGCTGCTTCACAATGAGCTGTCACTTAAGATCAAAGACACATTCTTGTGGAGCGACTCAACAACCGTGCTTACCTGGATCAAATCAGAATCCTGCAGATTTAAAGTTTTTGTGGGGACTAGAGTTACTGAAATACAAGAGCTCACTGAAGGTCACTACTGGCGGTTCGTAGATTCAGGAAACAATGTTGCAGATGACATCACACGTGGCAAATCCTTGCTCGAACTGTCCCAACCTAACAGATGGAGTAAAGGGCCAGATTTTCTCTATCTACCACCTACAAGATGGCCAGAAAACCCTGCTGTAGGATTCAATGCGGACCAGACTGAGCTCCGTAACACAAAGTTTTGTGGTCTCACCTTGGATGATTCTGGATCATCACTGCCAGATGCTAACCAGTTCTCCACCTTTGAGGAACTCCTAGAGGCCACTTGTAGATCCTTACATGGGGTGGCAGGGGAAACCAGTGACCCAGAAGCCATACAGTACCGACAAGCTGAAACAGATTTACTAAGACGAGTTCAAACAGACAGTTTCCTCTCAGAGTATCAGGCTCTTACAGTTGGTAAGCCAATCCCATCATACAGCCGTTTGCTTTCACTATCACCTGAGTTGGATAAAACAGTTGCACTTATCCGTGTTGGAGGACGATTGCGGCAAGCCCAGCATTTGTGTTACAGTACTGTACATCCTATAGTCCTGGACCCAAATCACCCAATAACCCGACTCCTCATAAAACAGTATGATACCAAACTCGGTCACCCTGGTCCAGAAAGGGTCTTTGCTGAATTGCGAAGGTATTACTGGATTCTCAGAGGGAGAGAAGCAATACGGCGCCATCAACGTTCCTGTGTCGAATGTCAAAGGTGGAGAGCAAAGCCCAAAATCCCGAAGATGGCAGAACTCCCTCCAGCCAGACTTCGTCTAATGAAACCACCTTTCTTTTCCACGGGAGTAGATTGCTTTGGCCCATTTCTGGTAAAACGAGGAAGGAGCAATGAAAAGAAATGGGGGATTATTTTCAAGTGCATGACAACACGCTGTGTGCACTTAGATCTTCTGGCCAACATGGACACAGACTCCTTTCTAATGGCTCTTAGACGCATGGTTGTGAGACGTGGAACTCCCTCTGAAATACTGGCAGATCAGGGTACCAATTTCCGAGGAGGGGATAAAGAATTACAGACTGCATTTATGGCTATGAGTCCCAATCTCCAAGCCCAGTTAGCAAAACAGAAAATCCAGTTCCATTATAATCCTCCAAATGCCCCACATTTTGGAGGTATGTGGGAGCGAGAAATCCGCTCAGTCAAAGCAGCCTTACGCACCATAATAGGACCCCAAAATCTCACAGAGGAAGTACTCAGAACACTCCTTATAGAGGTTGAGGCTATACTCAATGCAAAACCACTGGGTTATGTTTCTTCTGACCTGGCTGACCCAGATCCTGTGACCCCGAACTACCTGTTGATGGGGCGGCCAGATGTGTCACTACCACAAGTCATTTACCCAGAATCTGAGATCCTTAGTCGGAAAAGATGGCGGCACTCACAGGTCTTAGCCGACCAGTTCTGGACAAGTTTTATTAAGAATTACTTACCCACCCTGCAACAACGTCAAAAATGGATGACGGACACCAGCAACCTCACACCTGGAACAGTCGTGATGATAATAGATCACCAACTTCCTCGAGCCCTGTGGCCTGTCGGCAAAGTTGTTACCACATACCCCGGATTGGATGGTCGTGTTCGTTCAGCAAGGATAGAGGTCAAAAATAAACAATATCATCGTCCTGTTGCTCGTCTTATCACTCTGCCTGCTATTCCAGATGATAACCCTACAACAGACTCGAAATGGCAAAGATGATTGTACATTTGCATAGCAAATGTAGGGGCGGCTGTAAAAGAGGTCGGTGGGCTGAGCCCATAGCTGGACACGAGCTGTGCTCTCTCCTCATGCGTGCATGCTGTGACATCGCAAGCAGACTCCTATAGAGCATGCACTTGATCATGTACTGATCACGAGCACAGGCAGCCAATCAAAACACAGCTTAGGTCTGCTGTACATTGAATCTATTGACTGAAGTTTCATTCGGTTCAGATAGAGAGAAAGGTTGCATGCTTTGCTTTCCGCCTAATGCCAGACAGTTTGTGTGCATCAATGATGAGAAGTAAGTGTTTATGCATCATTTACATTACTGTTACTACTGTTTCATCATTATACTATTGTATTAAGATTATTGATTTATGCGCGAGCTCGTACAGAATCGCGGACAGCCGCGGCTAGTATTAGCGATCTTTTATGTAAACATAATTGCTTCAAACGAGAATACATACATCGCCTAGTTGACCCATGCTTTTTGCTATATTTCCGCCTAAGTTAAAAGCTTGTTGATAGTTAGAATTACTCTTTCTGTATAAGTTTATACCGTTTATGGAGCATATAAGTTCTGCTTTGCTTATGGATGTCAGTTATATATGTATATTGTAGTTTAGTGTTGTGTATAAATACTTCAACTTGTTACTGTTATCCTTATTTTCTAAATTTATTTATTCATGTATATTTTCTCCCTTTGTTTAGACCACACACACTCACACACACACCCATGCCAACATGTAAAGTGCTGTGAACCTATTCCAGTGATGGACATTAAAGAACTTTAAATGGGGTCCAAGTCTCCGTGTCCTTACCGGCACTCCATGGCGATGGCCAAATCATCCTAAACCCAGCTAACTCCATTACACACCTCATTGCCCTTATGACTGTTCCATTGAGCTGCTGCCAGGCACGATACCAACTAAAGGAAGAATATTTCCACTTTCTCAGCCCGAGTCTGAAGCCATGAACTCCTACATCCAGGAGGAACTAGGAAAAGGATTCATTCATCCTTCTACCTCGCCGGCAGCGGCTGGTTTCTTCTTCGTCAAGAAAAAGGATGGAAATCTACGTCCGTGCATTTATTATCGAGGCCTCAATGAGATTACAGTGAAGTATCGATATCCTCTCCAACTGGTACCCACGGCCCTAGAACAATTACGTCAGGCCAGATTCTACACCAAACTCGATTTGCGGATTGCATATAATCTAATACGAATCAAGCAGGGTGACGAATGGAAAATGGCATTCTCCACCGCTAGGGGGCACTATGAATACATTGTAATTCCCTTAGGCCTGGCCAACAGTCCTGTCAGTCTTTCAGACAGTTATGAATGACGTCTTCGGTGACATGCTGGATCGATGGGTAATCATCTCTATTGACGACATTCTAATCTACTCGAATACAAAGGAGGAACACATCCAACATGCCAGGGCAGTGTTACAGAGGCTTATTCACCATCATCTTTATGCCAAATTCGAGAAATGTGAGTTTCATCTAACAAGTGTGTCTTTTCTGGGCTACATTATCAGCACCAAGGGGGTTACCATGGATGAGAAGAAGGTGACCGCAGTACAGGAGTGGTTCATTCGGAACTTTATCCTAGCAGCCGGAACTTTATCCGGAACTTTATCCTAGCAGCTCCTCTTACCTCCATGACTAAACGCAGCCGCGTCAAATTAATGTGGTAACCCGAGGCTATAAAGGCCTTCTCTGTGTTAAAGGGAAGTTTTACCTCGAACTACCTTTTGTGGTGGAAGTAGACGCCTCCAACGCAAGAGTGGGGGCAGTACACTTTCAGCGCCTGGGCATCCCCGAGAAAATGTATCCATGCGCCTTTTTTCCCGCAATTTGAACAGCGCAGAATGTAACTATGACATAGGAAACAGGGAACTCCTAGCCATCAAGCTCGCCCTGGAGGAAAGGCGACACTGGTTAGAGGGAGCGAACTTTCCATTTACCGTGCTAACAGACCACAAGAACCTTGAATACTTGCGCACTGCTAAGTGCCTCAATCTCCAACAGGCACGATGGGCTCTATTCTTTACTCGCTTTAACTTTACCGTAACATACCGCCTGGGCAGCAAAAACACCAAGGCAGATGCACTCTCACGAATGGAGAAGGGTAACGAGGCCGAACAGGCAGATACCATTATATCTGATTATTTACTACTTGCCCCGTTCAATGGGATTTAATCAGGGAAATTACCCAGATGAATCACGACAACCCCCACCTGTAAATTGTCCTGCTGGGCTGACATTTGTACCCACGGAACTCCAACAGGAGGTGTTGAAGCATATACATGAGATCCCCAGCTCAGGTCATCCAGGTATAACAGCCACAAGGAATTTAGTTTCCAATCACTTCCAATGACAATGATGTCATAAACTACGTAAAGAATTGGTTCACTTGCCAGACTACGAAATCCCTGCATCAAGTACCAGCTGGGTTATTACAACCACTTCCAGTTCCTCAACATCCCTGGTCCCATATAGCTCTGGATTTCATCACCGACCTTCCAGTATCCCAGGGCAACACAGTGGTTCTCACTGTTATTGACCGGTTTTCCAAGGCATGTCATCTCATTCACCTGCCTAAACTGCCCACAGCACTAGAGACTGCAGAAGTAACTGGGTTTTTTATTTGGGGACTTCCAGATGATATCATCTCTGACCGGGGACCCCAGTTTATGTCACGCTGCTTTCTGTAAAAATCTAAACATCAATGTCAGCCTCACCTCTGGGTACCACTCTGAGTCAAATGGACTAACCGAATGATTAAATTAGGAAATCACTCGCTTCCTTCGATCTTATTGTCATCAGCATCCTTCAGATTGGAATCGCTATCTCTTGTGGGCTGAGTACACACAAAATTCCCTTGCCAAACCCTCCAAAGGCATAACCCCATTCAAATGCATTCTCGGATAACAACCACCCCTGTTTCCATGGTCCGGAGAGCCCACTACATTGCCCGCGGTCGATGATTGGCTCCGGAGAAGTGAGGAGATCTGGAATAGAGCGCACACACATCTATTACGAGCTGTGAGAAGACAGGAAGTTCAAGCCAATTGACGCATCGGGACAGTGGGTGTGGTTATTGACCAGAGACCTAAGCAACCTAAACTCCTGTAGAAAACTAAACCCCAGGTATGTAGGTCTTTTTTAAATTATCGGTCAAGTTACCCCAGTATCATTTCGTCTTGACCTCCCTAACCATTATCGCATTTCCCCCACATTTCATATGTCCTTGCTGAAATCCGCTGGTGGTCCACGAGAGGAGATTCCACTGCCCGATAAATGGGGTCTCCCCATCACCATAGAGGGCGAGGTGGCCAATCGAGTTCAAGAATTACTCGATTCCAGGTGCCGGGGTGGCGCCCTCCAATATCTAGTGGACTGGGAGGGTTACGTTTCAGAAGAACAATGTTGGATCAATGCGAAGGACATCCTCAATCCCACACTCACCCTAGAATTTCACCAGAGACCCCCTGACCGCGCGGAAGCCCCCGGCGCTGACAAATTACTCGCCTCCGGAGCTGCTCGCAGAGAGGGGGTTCTGTTGTGAATTCTGCTCATGAACTTTCCCCCTTAGACCACTAGAATACAAACTCTCCTGCTGCGCTACTGGGACTGATTAAGCACAGCTGAAACTCATTCAGAATCTCTATATAAACACGCTCTTTCTTTCACTCTGTGCGAAGTTTTGATTAACCTGGCCGTCATCTCTGAGCGTTTTTCCCGTTGTTACCGGCCAGCCTGTGTATTGACCTGGACTGAGTTATCGTTTCTGAAGTTTTCTGCCTGCCCTGACCACTGCTTGTTATATCGTTTCCGACTGTCCACCGCCAGCCCTGATCTCTCGTTTAAGATTGTTCTCTGCCAGCCCCAACTAACGCCTGCTCTTCGACTTCTCCATGGGAAAGTCCCCGTTTATTTCACTGAGTGTGAGTTTCCCCTTGTATTTCATTACTGTTGTATTAAAGAGCTTGAAAATGGATCTACAAGTGTCTGATGAATCATTACACCATCCTTGATAAACTGTCCGACATGCACTGCTCTCTGGGGTTTTATGCTCAAAGCACCCGCTGACTGCCTGGACCTCAGACATGCACATATGCTGCTGCAGCACATGCCAGAGTGTCTGTATGTGTGTGTGGTCACTTGATGTGCATTTTTAGCGGTGTAGTGTGGATGGAGAGCTGTTCAATAATTTTAGGCAAAACACCAGAGTGCAAAATGCCATTTTAAAACTAAGACTTATTGGTGTAAACAGGGCCTGAGTGTGTGTTTTTTGTGAGTGGGTTGCTGAAGTGACGGGGGCGGGACGGAGGATCACGGTGCCGGCTCAGCATCATGATGCCTATAGACCATCGGCGATGGACGATGGCATCGTTTTTCAACCCAACCCTAAGCAACAGCCTTACACCAAACCAACTGAATTAAAACAGAGGATTAAACGACTCCACAAACAGCATTACCAGCTTCACTTATTAAAATTTGATTTCATTTCTGTCATATCAGCAAAATAAAAACAAAAATTTATTTGATCTTACTATATTTTAGATCTGAGGCTGCTTTACTTGAAATTTATCCTTTACTCTTTTATCTTGATATTTCTCTGGCTGTTTCATAACTCATCAGTTAAGTATAGCAATGAAAAATTTTATGCAGTTAATTATTAGTTATATTTGCTGGTATTTTATTAGGTAAGTCACATAAAAAAAATTATTAAAAATTATTATACAATATAAAAAATATTGTGGGTTGTTTGAGATATTACTACAGCTTCCCATGAAGAGTCAACAAGCAATTTTAAGGAATAAATATTAATTAGAATTTCATGCACAAAACAACACGTGTAACATTTAAGACACACAGACATCAAGAATCAGCATATTGTCACATCCTCAGCTCGTTCCTACTGCTCCAATCACCATTCTCCCTCACCATCTTGTTCCTGCTGCTCCAATCTTCACTCTCCCTCTCTACAGCCACCTCTCACCACACCCGTGCACAATCACCAGAATTCTAATTACACACACTTGCACCAGCAATCACCATTCCTCATAAAGACTCACTTTTTCCAGTTGTTCTTCGGCTGGAATCAAAGTCAGATGGTTCACCTTACCTTCTTCTGTGGACGTTTCCCTTATCCCGTGGACATTTCTCCTAACCTGTGGATGCACATGCTGTGAATAAGGGAAGTGACTATTATACTCTGGTGGTTGAATGAAGATCCTTATTTACCTTATGAACTGCTTACAAGACTGCTCTCATTCCACGAATATCGTTTACCTGCTTCTCCTGCAGAAATATCTACATCGTTTTGAATAAATTGACTATAAGAGAACCATCCTTGTCTACATTCTGTGACCGTGACCCATATGAACCTCAACCATGGTTGCTAAAAAAGAAAGGAAAAGCTGCACAATTCATTCATGCTGCAATGCATGCTGGGTGACAGCATAATACAAAACTCAGAATGAATAAATTCATTTTCTTTTTGGCTTCATTCCTTTAAATAGCCCATATTATACATGAAATAGGGTCATCTTTAGGTTGTAAGGGTCTCCAACAACAGTCTAATATGCATGCAAGGTCAAAAAACACTTACATGGTCTTATAATCTGCATTTATTTTTACCCAATTATCCCAGCGACTCCCATATGAATCGTTCAGCGATTCATTTGTTCCCAACCCCCTCCTCAGCGCGAAGCTAATCTGTGCTGATTGGACCGATGACAGCCTGCTGCGATTGGTTGACAGTGACAGGCTTCAGCGCAAGAGTGAAATGCCCAGCTGCTAATCAACAATATAAAAGTAGTCACAGTGCATACACGCTTCATAGTTTAAGGCTTTTTCACACACACACACAACCCTCCTCAGAAGAACTGGGGAGATCGACACGAGTCTCCTAGCCGTCACACACTCTACCTGCTCTTTTTCACTCACACACACACACACACACAACGCTCCTCAGAAGAACTAGGGAGATCGACACGAGTCTCCTGTCTCCTAGCCCCTAGCCATCACACACTCGACCTGCTCTTTTTCTCACACGCACACACAGACAAACACACACACACGTTACACTCCTCCTCAGAAGAACTAGGGAGATCGACACGAGTCTCCTGTCTCCTGGCTTACGATGGCCATAGCAACGACAAACGGCAGTGGAACGCGAGCTCACAAAAGCATTTAACATTAAATCCGTAAACAAAGCGGCACGCGTCGCGTTTTCAACGTGGCTTACATGCGATATGAGAATATAAAGAGTAACCGCGTGTACTGTATCAGGTTAACAAGTAACAAAACACAATAAATACATAATTTGCAAGCTTGAGTAAACGAGGCAACAATGACAGCCTGCTGCGATTGGTTGACAGTGACAGGCTTTAGCGCAAGAGTGAAATGCCCATCTGCTAATCAACAATATAAAAGTAGTCACAGTGCATACACGCTTCATAGTGTAAGGCTTTTTCACACACACACACACACACACACACACACACACACACACAACCCTCCTCAGAAGAACTGGGGAGATCGACACGAGTCTCCTAGCCGTCACACACTCTACCTGCTCTTTTTCTCTCACACACACACAGACAAACACACACACACATTACACTCCTCCTCAGAAGAACTAGGGAGATCGACACGAGTCTCCTGTCTCCTAGCCCCTAGCCATCACACACTCGACCTGCTCTTTTTCTCACACGCACACACAGACAAACACACACACACGTTACACTCCTCCTCAGAAGAACTAGGGAGATCGACACGAGTCTCCTGTCTCCTGGCTTACGATGGCCATAGCAACGACAAACGGCAGTGGAACGCGAGCTCACAAAAGCATTTAACGTTAAATCCGTAAACAAAGCGGCACGCGTCGCGTTTTCAACGTGGCTTACATGCGATATGAGAATATAAAGAGTAACCGCGTGTACTGTATCAGGTTAACAAGTAACAAAACACAATAAATACATAATTTGCAAGCTAGAGTAAACGAGGCAACAATGACAGCCTGCTGCGATTGGTTGACAGTGACAGGCTTTAGCGCGAGAGTGAAATGCCCATCTGCTAATCAACAATATAAAAGTAGTCACAGTGCATACACGCTTCATAGTGTAAGGCTTTTTCACACACACACACACACACACACACACACAACCCTCCTCAGAAGAACTGGGGAGATCGACGCGAGTCTCCTAGCCGTCACACACTCTACCTGCTCTTTTTCTCTCACACACACACACACACACACACACACACACACACAACGCTCCTCAGAAGAACTAGGGAGATCGACATGAGTCTCCTGTCTCCTAGCCCCTAGCCATCACACACTCGACCTGCTCTTTTTCTCACACACACACACAAACACAAACACACACACAATATGCTCCTCACAAGAACTAGGGAGATTGACACAAGTCTCCTGTCTCCCAGCCCCTAGCCGTCACACACTCTACCTGCTCTTTTTCTCACACACACACACAGACAAACACACACACACATTACACTCCTCCTCAGAAGAACTAGGGAGATCGACACAAGTCTCCTGTCTCCTGGCTTACGATGGCCATAGCAACGACAAACGGCAGTGGAACGCGAGCTCACAAAAGCATTTAACGTTAAATCCGTAAACAAAGCGGCACGCGTCGCGTTTTCAATGTGGCTTACATGCGATATGAGAATATAAAGAGTAACCGCGTGTACTGTACCAGGTTAACAAGTAACAAAACACAATAAATACATAATTTGCAAGCTAGAGTAAACGAGGCAACAATTTTAATCGCACTTACACTAGTGAATAAACCTCAACCACTGACTCTTCACAGTTTCATCTTTGGCTAGAGACTGTCAATATTATCCATCTGAGCACAGCATGACTTCATTCGACCGGCGGCGTCTGTGTGTGTCTAGTGTTTTTTCTGTTAGTGGGCGGGGCCGCAGGTTTCAAATCTCCCGGGTTTGTGCACGCAACTACTAGCGGGGCTTGTGTTTCGTAGCCGCGTCATCGCGAAACACCTAATGACTCATTAGCGAGACGACTCATTTGAAGCACTATGAGTCGACTCTTTTATAGATGAATCAATAATTTTAAACACTGTACACTTACTCCCTGAATGGCCGCTGATGCCTGAGTTTCCTGAATGGCCGCCGCCACCTGAGCTTTCTGAATGGCCGCCGCCTGAGCTTTCTGAATGGCCGCCGCCTGAGCTTTCTGAATGGCCGCCGCCTGAGCTTCCTGAATGGGCGCCGCCGCCAGAGCTGCCAGAGCCGCTGCCAAAGCCGCTGCCAGAGCCACTGCCGCCACCAGAGCAGCCAGAGCCAGAGCTGTCAGATCCTCAGTCATTTCCAGGGCTGCCAGATCCTCCAAAGCTGCCAGATCCTCAGTCACTGCCTGAGCTGCCAAATCCTCCACAGCTGCCAGATCCCCAGTCACCGCCAGAGCCGCTGCCAGTGCCACTGCCGCCACCAGAGTTGCCAGACCCACTGCTGCCAGAACCACTGCCAGAGCCATTGCCGCCAGTACTGCCAGAGCCACAGCCGCCACTGCTGCCAGAGCTGCTGCCGCCGCCTGAGCTTCCTGAATGGCTGCTGCCGCCTGAGCTTCCTGAATGGCTGCCACCGCCTGAGCTTCCTGAATGGCTGCCGCCGCCTAAGCTTCCTGAATGGCTGCCGCAGCCTGAGCTTCCTGAATGGCCGCCGCCGCCTGAGCTTCCTGAATGGCCGCCGCCTGAGCTTTCTGAATGGCCGCCGCCTGAGCTTTCTGAATGGCCGCCGCCGCCTGAGCTTTCTGAATGGCCGCCGCCTGAGCTTCCTGACTGGCCGCTGACGCTGCCTGAGCTTCCTGACTGGCCGCCGCGGCCGCCTGCGCTTCCTGAATGGCCACTGCCGCCGCATGCACTGCCTGAATGGCTGCTGCCTGCGCTTCCTGAATGGCCGCCTGAGCTTCCTGAATGGCCGCCGCCGCCTGAGCTTCCTGAATGGCCGCCGCCTGAGCTTCCTGAATGGCCGCCGCTTGAGCTTCCCCAATGGCGGGCGCCAGATCCCCTTGAGTCCCACGAATGGCCAGAACCGCAGTCTGAGTTTAACAAATGGCTGCCAAGGCCGCAGGACTTCACAGAGCTGCCAAAGCCATGTGATCCACCAGGTTCATATGAACCGCCGATGTCTGCTAAAAGTAAGGCTCCAGGCACTTTCCAGCTCCATACTCCAGGGCCTCTACAGCTCCATGCTCCAGGCCCTCCAGAGCTCCACTCTCCAGGTCCTCCGCAGCTCCACGCCCCAGGCCCTCCGCAGCTCCACGCCCCAGGCCCTCCGCAGCTCCACTCCCCAGGCCCTCCGCAGCCCCTTGCTTCAGGTACGCCTCCGCTGCATGGTCCAGGCCCTCCATCCCTCCCCCTCTGCCTCCGCTCCACCTCCCGCCTGATCAGTATTAGGAGTGTCTGGAAGCAGGGGGGCTCTGTCATGATTACCAGCGATCTCTAACCACCAGAGGTCGCTGGTAAGCACTCACCTTCACAATAACCTATGGACTACAAATCCGCCATTCATGGACTACATTTTCATACATGCACTCCGTTCACAAACACACATGCTTCTTCATTTTGACTTATTACACTTGCAACAGCTGAGGACTGTCAAAGACTGATTACACACACTAGTTAAACAGCACACAGACTCACTTCCTTTGCCGAGTCTTGTTATCTGTAAAGTGACACTACAACGCGTTTCCCTTAGTCTTGTTCCTCCGTGTTTTTGATCTTTGCCTGGTTTCCCTTTCTTCTTGTCTGCCGCCTGTCTACCGACCTCTCGCCTGTGTTTGACTACGATTCTGGACTGCCTTTATAAATCTGTTTGCACCTGTGTTGACCATTGCCTCCCTGACTTTGAATAAACGTGGAACAAAAAAAAGAAAAGAAATCACCACAGAACTTTATTTCTGTCACGTGAACAAAAGCTTTTAATAAAATGATTGTCGCTCATTTGATATCACCATGATGGAGGTCAGCATCTGCTTTAGCTACTTGGATTAATACTGTTTTTTTTATTGCTAGAATTAATTGTTTTAATCACACTAACTGTATAGCATGAAAAGTCAAAAGAAACTATTAAAGTAAGTCTGATGACATTGACTGTGTTATGTCAGAACCTCTCTTGCCTGCTTCTGTTCTCACTCGTCGAATATCTTGTTAGTTATATGAGAAAAATGAGTAATATACATAAATTTAATCACTGGAGCTTCAGCAGTCAATGACTGATTAACTGGCCTACGTACAACATGAAAATTCACAATGATAATGTTTGAACAATGGCAGAACTTAAACGAAGATTATCAATTAGTTTTTGAGTCTCAACATTAGTGACAATCAAAAAAAAAATCTAATAAAAAACAACCCAGTACAATACAAAAACATTAATTCATTTTCTTTTCGGCTTAGTCCCTTTATTAATCTGGGGTTGCCACAGCGAACTTAAAGAGCCCATATTATGGGTTTTTGAAAATGCCCTTCCATGTAGTGTGTAACACAGCTCTAAGTGAAGTGAAATATCCAGCTAAGGCTTAAATCTGTAAGTGTACAGTGTTTAAAACTATTGATTCATCTATAAAAGAGTCGACTCATAGTGCTTCAAACGAGTCGTCTTGATAACGAGTCATTAGGTGTTTCGCGATGACGCAGCCACGAAACACAAGCCTCGCCAGTAGTTACGCGCGCAAACCAGGGAGATTTGAAACCTGCGGCCCCGCCCACTAACACAGAAAAAACACTAGACACACACACAGACGCCACCGGTCGAATGAAGTCACGCTGTGCTCAAATGGATAATATTGACAGTCTCTACCCAAAGATGAGTTGTGAACTGTGAAGAGTCAGTGGTTGAGGTTTATTCACTAGTGTAAGTAAGTGCGATTAAAATTGTTGCCTCGTTTAACTTGCAAATTATGTATTTATTGTGTTTTGTTACTTGTTAACCTGGTACAGTACACGCGGTTACTCTTTATATTCTCTTATCACATGTAAGCCACGTTAAAAACGCGACGCGTGCCGCCTTGTTTACGGATTTAACGTTAAAGGCTTTTGTGAGCTCGCGTTCTACTTCCGTTTGTCGTTGCTATGGCGATCGTAAGCTAGGAGACGGGAGAGGTGTCGATCTCCCTAGTTCTGAGGAGGAGCGTGATGTGTGTGTGTTTGTGAGAGAGAGAGAGAGAGAGAGAGAGAAAAAGGACAGGTCGAGTTTGTGACGCCTAGGGGCTAGGAGACAGGAGACTCGCGTCGCTTTCCCTAGTTCTTCTAAGGAGCGTTGTGTGTGTGTGTGTGTGTGTGTGTGAGAGAGAGAGAGAGTCGCGTCGCTTTCCCTAGTTTTTCTGAGGAGCGTTGTGTGTGTGTGTGTGTGTGTGTGTGTGAGAGAGAGAGAGAGAGACTCGCGTCGCTTTCCCTAGTTCTTCTGAGGAGCGTTGTGTGTGTGTGTGAGAGAGAGAGAGAGAGAGGGAGAGGGAGAGGCTAGGAGACTCGCGTCGATCTCCCCAGTTCTTCTGAGGAGGGTTGTGTGTGTGTGTGTGTGTGTGTGTGTGAAAAAAGCCTTACACTATGAAGCGCGTGTGCACTGTGACTACTTTTATATAGTTGATTACCAGCTGGGCATTTCACTCTGTCTCGTGCTGAAGCCTGTCACTGTCGACCAATCGCAGCAGGCTGTCATCGGTCCTATCAGTGCAGATTAGCTTCGCGCTGAGGAGGGGGTTGGGAACAAATGAATCGCTGAACGATTCATATGGGAGTCGTTGGGATAATTAGGTAAAAATAAATGCAAATTATAAGACCATAAAAGTGTTTTATGATCTTGCATGCATATTAGACTGTTGTTGGAGACCCTTACAACCTAAATATGACCCTATTTCATGTATAATATGGGCTCTTTAACCGCCAACTTATCCAGCATTTTTTTTACGCAGCGGATGCCTTTCCAGCCACAACCCATCACTTAAAAACCAATACATACTTATTTGCACACATACATATACTACGGACAATTTAGCCTACCCAATTCACCTGTACCGCATGTCTTTGGACTGTGGGGAATACTGGAGCACCTGGAGTAAACCCACGCAAATGCTGGAAGAAGATGCAAACTCGACACAGAAACGCCAACTGACCCAGCTGAGGCTCGAACCAGTGACCTTCTTGCTGTGATTGCTCCTGCAATACAAAAACACCCACTGTATATATATATATATACAGATGTTACTACTTCAATGTGTTCCTTTTGGCGCCATTTATACCGCGGCGACAGCGGTACTTGGTGCGCCAGCAGCTTTTGACAGCTGGGTGGCAGTTTAACCACAGATATTCAGCTTTGCCTTTCCACAACACTAAACAGACTTTTCTGTGCGTACCTTATGTGATCAGATGTGTTCAATTAAAATATAATTTTGATTTAGTTTTCTTTGTAATAAACATGATCTTATGCTCGCTCAGCGCGCTTCAAGTTTTGCCGTTGTGTGCTGTGTGCTCGAGCGGAAAAGCGTGTTACTTCTGTTTCATTGTTCAGTCAAATGAAAGCACTGCAGGGTTTCTGTTGAGGTGACAGCGGGGTTTGGGTTGTCAATGTGAGTATAGCAAACTTTTAAAGATGGAGGAGAGTACTCAAGTCATCCAGAGTTGTATTTATAGATCTTGAATATCACAATATTATTAAAATTACAATTATAACATCGACAGCAGCTCGACTCGCGCACACCAGCTGATTCAGTCGTTTTCTAGTGACATACAAAAGAGTGCAGGGCTTCTTTTTTTTGTCAACCATAAAAGGCAGCGCGGTGCGCCGCGCGTTTTTGGAACGTAAAGGCGTGCGCTTTGTGATCGGCCCCTAAATGTACAACAAATATTTGTTAACTCTTTGGATGGTAACACATGCGGTCATGTCACCCAGCCCATGAAATGCGGAGCCAGCGCCGGTGTCATCTACTGAACGCAAATGCCCAGCTAGTCCAGCCAGGTATGGCAGAGAGGCCTTTTCAAAAATGGCCAAATACAAGAGAGAAACTGATAAATAGTAGACGTTGATGAGAAATGGAGCAGCATATTTGGTAGTTGAGAACGCGCCGCTCCGCAATGTAGAGCTGGTTTCCGAGAAATGCAGGCGGCGGAGCAAGATACCCTCTTTGCCACGGTTGCGAAAAAGTATCTGTATGCGCCACAGGCACACCGTCTCAGTGCTGCTGGAAACATTGTAATCTCAAATAAGTCTCCGCTTAAACCGAACAAAGTCAACATGTTAGTTTTTCTGGCAAAGAATTTAAAATATGAATAGAAAACAAAAGGCGGAGAGACGCAGTTTTTTTTTCGACATCTGACTTATGTTGTTACAAGCCTAGGCTAATATTTTTGTTCTTCGTATTATATTATTATTGATTAGTATTTGTGAAGTTTCTAAAATGTAACGTTTACTGTTTCAAGCAGTTAAAGTTATTTCTATTTAACTAGCCTACATTATTATAGGCTGTATAGGCTGTATTGTGTTGTTTTATCAACGAAAGTTAAACAACAAACATATTCGTTTGTACGGATATTTAGCATAATACTTTGGTCTTTTTTGATTTCTTAATTTTTACATGAAATGTAAATTAACTTAGGTAGGCTACTTGGGTACAGGGGCGTATTTGTTGGTAGTATACCGAGGAATGCTTAGACAGTGAATATTGTCATCATTATTTAAAAAATTATAAATAAAAAAATAAATAAATAAATAAATAAATAAAAACCCATAGTTTCTCTGCGACATGTCGCAGATCCATCATTTGAATCACGTTAGTTATAACGTGCACCCATAATGATGAAGCACACCATAATCACGAGGGCATTAAAATAAAGACAACCTAAACAAATTTATAATTGTTTATTTATTTAATGTGTTTTTTATAATCGCCCTTATGTTTTCGTTTTAAATGTAAGGCTGTTGCATAATACAATTTTAATTTATAAGTGACTTTGCTGCGTCCCCCTTGATGTTTCAATAACGCATAATAATCTGTACACCATATTAAAGACAACAGAAAGACATAAAACTTTACAAATTACCTGTCCCCTTTTGTAGACTCAAAACAAGTGTCAAATCTTGAAAAAATTGCCAAAGACATATTAAAATCTAATTTAAAGAATTACATTATCAGATATAATAAAAACCACATTAAATAAATAAACCAATATAAAACAAGCAAAAGCAAGCTATAACAGTTTAGGTAGGTCTATGTAGCCTACATAAATGAAACCGTTAAAGCCAAACTAAACTTTCATTTTACAAGATATTTTTTTAAAAGATTTTAGATATTTTCTAAAAACAATAAAGACCAGAGAAGGTTTAAATAATTATATAGTGGGTACAATGATAATAATCAAATCGTGCAAACAGAGCTTTTTTTGGGGAGAGTGAAAGCAGAATGCGACCTTTTTCTGTTATCCAGCTATGCAGTGCCACTTTAAAAAACGCATCGGGGAAAACTGCAAAAAAGTGTTTTGTCTCCCCAAACAATTGTGTCGATGGTTTTATATGACGTGCTAAAATTGAAAAATGAAATTTACATGAAGAGCTTTATTAGTGAAAAGCTGCCGAGCGCAACGAAATGGGCTATAAGCTATATTTGCTCTTATGTGCTGAAATACTTAACACTTTCCTTAAGACCACAGAATAATATGCAACATCTAAATGTCATATAGCCAATAAGGAAAAAGTAACATGTTTCAGGTCTCTCCAGTGCATTTGGACTGAATATTTGACTGTGTCTTACTGGATGTCTCCAGTAACTCTATAAACATAGAGGCACAAGCAGACTGTAGGATTCATTCATTAATTCTTTCTTTTATTTATTTATTGTCAACCAAATATATATAAATTAATGTGTGTGTGTGTGTGTGTGTGTGTGTGTGTGTGCGTGCGTGCGTGCGTGCGTGTGTTGTGTGTGTGTGTATGTGTGTCAGAGTCCAGAGGTGCGAGTGGAGGAGGTGCGTGGGGAGGGACCAGGGAGCAGAGCTGGGAGAGAGTTCAGCTTCCTGACAGCGTGATGGATGAAGCTGTCTTTCAGTCTGTTGGTCCTGGCCTGGAGACTGCGCAGTCTCCTCCCTGATGGCAGCAGACTGAAGAAGTTGTGCATTGGGTGGGTGGCATCTGCTGTTATGCAGAGGGCTTTACGGGTAAGACGTGTGCTGTAAATGTCCTGAAGGGAGGGGAGAGAGACACCAATGATCTTCTCAGCTGTTCTCACTATGCGTTGAAGTGTTTTCCTGCAGGATGCATTGCAGGTTCCAAACCACACAGTGATGCAGCTGGTCAGGATGCTCTCAATAGTGCCTCTGTAGAAGGTGTACATGATTGGGGCTAGTGCTCTTGCTCTTTTGAGTTTGCGGAGGAAGTAGAGACGCTGCTGTGATTTTTTTTTGGCATCCTCAGTGCATTTGTTTATGTAGGCTGTAACAGTCTCAGCATACTCCTGGAGGTCAGTGGTGTTGTTGTAAGTGGCAGCCTGTTTGAACATATCCCAGTCTGTGGTATTGAAGCAGTCCTGTAAAGCCTTTGAAGAACCTTCTGGCCACACTTGTATCTCCTTGCAAACTGGTTTGGTGACTTTAACGATCGGTCTGTAAGCAGGCATTAGCATGACAGTTAAGTGGTCTGAGGCACCAAGGTGGGGGAGGGGGAAGGCTTTGTAAGCTCCTCTCTTTGTGATGTAAACAAAGTCCAGTGTGTTATTGCCCCGTGTTGGAAAGTCTTGTTGTATTTTTGGAAACACACTCTTTAGGTCTGCATGGTTAAAGTCCCCTGCCAGGATGAGAAAAGCATCGGGGTGGGCTGTCTGCTGCTCACTAATGTGCTGGTACAGGTCATTTAGTGCCTCACTCCTGTTGTTTGCATTGGAGCTGGGAGGGATGTAAACAGCGAAAAGCAGAATGGCTGTGTATTCCCTCGGTAGATAAAACGGACGGCACTTGATAATCATGAACTCCACCAGTGGTGAGCAGTATTTGCGGACTACAACGGCATCGCGGCACCATGACTCATTGATGTAAACACAGAGTCCGCCACCGCGGGTCTTACCTCCCGCGACGATAGCTCTGTCTGCTCTGTAGCATGTTAGCTGGTCGAGCTGAATGGCGCTGTCCGGAACGTTGTCGTTGAGCCAAGTTTCCGTAAACACAAAAGCACAACAGTCCTTTACAGTCCAATGTGATGAACGGAGTAGACGGATGTAGTCCAGTTTGTTTTCTAGCGAGCGTATGTTCGCTAGAATGATGGAGGGGGTAGCGGGTTTGTGGGGGTTAGCCGCTAGCCTAGTTCGGATACCCCCGTGCTTACCCCTCTTCTGCTTCCTCTCGCGCTGCTTGAAGCGCCTCCATTGTGGGCGAGGTGGTGAGGTGGGGGTCGGAGGATGGGTAGGCATCCGGAGCAAGCAGAGATCTTGCAGCTCATCAGTGTCCGCGGAGTTTAACTTGTGAAGTTTGTTTCTACCGATGTCGAGCAGAAATGTTCGACTATATGCGCACTTAAGGACAGATAAACGTGACGTTGACGCACAATAACACTGCGACGTACAAGACGAAGAACACAAAAACACATTAATAAATGATACCAAGTTTTAATACATCTGCTACATTCCAGTGGAGCCTCCGTTGCGCTCTACCACAGCTGGCAAAACTTTCTGAAGGTGCCGTCAGAATGTTTCGATGGCTTTAAGATGGCTTTCGATGGCTCGTCTTTATTTTTTGGCTTGACCTCATTGCACTCATGCAACCACTGTGCTTCAGCTGAAAGAAGCGCAAACAGCAGCAACGGAAGCTCAGTGGACACAAGACCCCATGCGTACACCCGTTAACCTGAATGAGGATATGGAACAGTCCGAAGTCACCTCTGCTGGCCCGACTCCAAATTCAAGTTGCCATCCCGATTTACTGTTCTTGTTTTGTGCAGTTGTGCCAGACCAGCGCTACGCGGAGTGGGCATCCACAACGAACTGGGATGGTTCGAGAGGCAAAGTTGCTTTGCCCGTGAACCTAAAACAGTTCGTTAGAGACAGCGTGATTTAGAGATTCCCTAACCTGACCAGCGCTGACAGCAAACGCATAAAGGACAGAGTGAACGAATTTCTACGGTCCCCACGAACCTCTGTTAGCGCCCACCGACGTCTTCAGTATTAGAGACAACTTTAAAAAAAAAACATTCAGTTATTTTTGTATTTGTATTTGCTTTTTTTCTCAGAATAAATATATCCTCTTAACCAACTGTATGACTGTTTTTTTTCCCGATTATACGCAAAAGAAATAGTTTTTAAAGTGTTTTTTCATGCTTTATTTCTAACACGTTTATGAATTATAAGTTTTAGCCTACGGTTACCAGACAAAACAACAATAACAACATTATTATACATCATAGTAGCATGTAGACTATAAAAAGGCAACATATCGACTCATGCGCACACATGAGGCCCGTAGCCAGCCTGGTGAAAGACATGGTTCTTTTTTTTTCAAGTGGACCTTTTTGCAATTATACGTCTCAGTTTCTATTTAACTATGAGATTTAAATAGTACATTTTAGTGACTTTTTTGCTGGATTAGCCAGTCAGATGTCATTATAACCACACTTTTTGATGTACTAAAATATTTCCTAAAAAGTGCAGTTAAAAAAATTCAAACAAGAGAAATTTTTAAAATACAAATTTATTAAATCATATGTCATTAGAAAAATAGCAATCTGTTTTAAAGTTTTAAAGTAAAAAAAAAACTATCATTTATTAGACAAAAAACACACTTGCCAAACCTTTTTTTTCGCGGTTATGCGCGCATTAGCCTATATTTCACACGCATATGTAAGGTGACTGAAATTAAAATT
The DNA here is from genome assembly GCF_903798145.1 of Danio aesculapii. Lineage (NCBI taxonomy): Eukaryota > Metazoa > Chordata > Actinopteri > Cypriniformes > Danionidae > Danio > Danio aesculapii. The sequence continues at coordinate 33,458,422 of NC_079457.1, forward strand.
AAAATACAAAACATACTGATCCATTAAGTAAAAAAACAAAACAACAATTTTACTTTAAAGAAGAACATTGACGTTAACATTATTTTATTATACTTTAAGTGATCTGCTTGAGGTAGATCACGTTTATCAATGGTAAATTTTAACCTAAGTTTACATTAATAACATACAGTGCATTGTTCTTTACCATAAAAAATAAAAAATATTAAAAGAAACATTATACACCATAGTAGCCTGTAGCCTATAAAAAGGCCGCATATCTTTTTAAATGCATTAAAAGGCAAGCGCATATCTAAGCCTTACCTTGAGTTTGTTCACAATCTGCCTGTATTAACTTACATGCTGTATTTTAATATAGCTAATTTTGATGAATTAGCTCTAACCTTTGACAGTTTTTTCTTCTTTCCGCGGTTATGCGCGCATTATATTTCAAATGCATATGCAAGGTGACTGAAATTGAAATTAAAATACAAAACATACTGGGCCATTAAGTAAAAAAACAAAACAACAGTTATACTTTAAAGAGAACTTTAAAGAGAACATTGATGTTTTGAAACAAAAAAATTAACTGAAAACTATTAAAAATAAACCTGCGAGATATGTCCTGAGGCAAAATTATTTTATGAAGCAGCATTCAACTTAAGCTCTTTAGACCAAGGGTGCAATTCTGGTCTGAGAGGTGGGGTGGACCAAATCTGAGTGATGGTAATACTGTAGTAGTGGAATGTTGGTGATAGTTGTAGGAATGTGCAGCAATGTTGGGTAATTGTGTGCAGAAAAGCCTACATTTCAATTTTATTTGACATTTTGTCATAACATATACAGTGTATTTTTAAAGTGAGAACAAATGAAAGAATATAATTTTTGGGAAATAACGTGAAAAGTTTATTTAATTGTTTTAAGAGTAAGAGAATGAATTTGGATATTAGATATTGGAGTGTGCGGCGGGTGGGGGACGCGGGGCAAGGTGACTGATCTTTAAAGAATGCCACTATCACTATCAGTGGTGGGAGCGGGCTATATATCCAGGGTCTTCAGCATTTCACACTACCTCAGCTTGCTAAATTATTTTTATATTATTTTATTGGGACAATGTAACTCCCTAAATCGTTAATTCTTCTTAAAATATTTATATTACATGCCTAAAAATAAAATATATATAGACTTGCAAACATAAGTGAAAAGTGAGATCCTCTTCCACTCGCATTGTAGCCTTCCCTCCCTTTCAAAGGTACTCGTAAAGGTAGTCAAGGCTACTTTTTATGTAATTTAAATATTAGGCCTGCTTGAGTTCTATTTTTTAAATTGCTATAAGGATGTGTTATAAGGTACGGGCGTATGATGGAAGAAAAGGAGCGAGTCAGACAAATTTTTAAAAAAACCCTTTTTTTTGTTGGAAAAATCATTTTTTAAACAAATTTCGTTTGGTATCATTTTATAGGCCTATGTAGTGTATTTTTTGTTCAGGTATCAACAAGTACAACAAAACATTTGAGGTGAGTTATTTAAGACTTGCTTCTTAAACAAAAAGACCAAGACTTATTGTCAGGATTTGTTTAAATAATTAAATAAGCTATAACTGTGGAAATCAGTTAACATTTAGGATGGGCTTATATTCTATTTAGGGGTGTGACGATAACCGCATCACCGCCTTACCGCCATAATGAGATGTCAATGAGATGTCAACTCTATACAATATCTTTCAGTATTGTATAGAAAAACAGAATAAACTAAATAAAAGGAATAAAAGGCCTGACCTAAGTATTTTCCACCTAAATTACAAATTTAGATTACAAAACGAAAACACTGAATCCTAATAACCAGCTTAGGCTGTTTTTATTTTAGGCTTATTTTAATAAAGCAGGCCTAACTCAAATCAATCGCTCCACAGAAAATAAACATTTTTAACGCACTGCTGTAATTCTTATATTCCAATCCCTTTAACAACATTTTTAATACAAGTCATTATTTTAAAGATTATTACTTGAGAATATGATTTTACCTCAGCGCTGCACTTTTCTCCTTCGAGTGTTATGAAGTAGTTAAACTCTCCTCAGTTCAATGTACAGTGTCAAACTGGCACAGGAATATCAGTATATTAATATAGGCTTTGCTAAAAACCTGGCTAAATGTAGGTCTTTTTTTACAGAAGCTATACAGAAGCGCGAGCTGCTACCACGGTGATGAGTCAACAATCGCATATATTTTGACTTATTTAAAGTAGGCTATAGCATATAATAATTTTGTGTAAAGACATTTATAAAAACATGTAGCTAATATATCACAGGGGTTTGTGTAGGAGCAATTACAGTGGAGCATTAATTAAAGAAGTTTATTAAATTAAATAGTTTATTTAATTAAAGCATTAATTGCACAGTTGTGTAGCGGATGGGGACGCACAAAAATACACAATTCATATATTTTCGTCGGAAAAAAAATATTCTTTGAACGAATTTTATTTTGTACAATTTGTATCTTAGTTTTTGTCGGTCAGTTTACAAAATAAACAAGAATAACTAATAAACTTTGAGGTGAAGCAATGTGCCTCAGGGTCCGATATATGCCACGGCCAAAACACAAACCGGTCAAATACAACTGTAATATAAATAAAATAAAAGTGAAATATTCAGTTTGGAATATTGAGTCTTTGTTAACTGCATGATCAAAATTAAAAGAGCAGCCTATAATATCACTCTTTATGACAAACATCCATTGATCGGTCAGTTTTGCTTTAGTTTAATCAAAGCATTTGAACTTTTTGATATTTTAGGCAAAGTGGTCTGCATAACCAATGATTGAACTTCTCCACCTGCGACCCACCCATAATTAAACATCATGTAGGCGAGCTGGCGTTTTGATTACCTGAACCGTGTATTAACGGCTGCACCAGCATAACCGTCTGCGTATTAATAGCAGCACCAGCAGATATAAAAGAGTTTATTAAAAATCCTATATTAATATACTGATATTCCTGTGCCAGTTTGATAGTTTAATTACTTTACAACACTCCATCACCTGAACTCAGCGCGAGGGCGAAGGAGAAAAATGCAGCGCTGAGGTAAAATCATATTCTCAATCTCGTTATAATCTTTAAAATATTGACTTGTATTCAAAATGTTGATAAAAGGATTGGGATATAGAAATTACAACAGTGCGTTAAAAATGCTTATTTTCTGTTGAGCGATTTTATATATATATATATGGTTTCCGCTACATTCATTCTTCCATGGCTGGGCGCCAGACCAGGATTCATCCCGCCACAGCTACATTACAGCTGCTTATTCAAAACATTTTATTATTTTAATAGCGGGTGATAATCGCACCAAAGTGTATTAAAGGGTAAGTGAGTTCTGTAACAGTAATGCTGTGCGTCTTTGTTTAACCCTTTAAGGTTACGTGCTGACTGACTGACTAGCTGACTGTGACAGGTGCGTGATGCGTGAGGCCAGCAAACATGATGCCGTTTTACTTTATTTCAGGACGCATTAATAGCGGAGGAATTCATAAATATTCCTAGAAAATCTAATAAAGGCTGGAGACATACTCGTTACATTAACGCACTAAATCGCACTTCAGCAGCGTTTATTTGAGAGGGCACAAGAAGATCTGCACGCTCTTAAAGCGGCTTATATTTGAGGGGGAGGCAAGAAGTTTTGTGCACGAGCAGAAAAAAAAGCATAGATCTGCATGCTGTAGGCTATTATATAAATGGGATCTCGGCTTCTAATACTGCGCTCACGACATTTGTCATTGATATAACGCCACAGGTAGTTAGTAGATCTGTGTAAAAAAGGCCTGCCGCCACAGCTGGAAAAAATCCTAGAGGAAACATATACATGCGCGGTTAACCGACATACCGCATGATTTCTTGCTTCATCACCGCCGTAACAGAAAATCCGTTACCGTCACAGCCCTAATTCTATTATCATTTTAAAAGGCAAAACAATATTGATATTATCATTAAAGTGTTTTATTTTTCTGTCTTGTAATAGGCAGAGGTTAAACTAAATTTTGTTTAGCAAAGCAGCATATAACCTAACCTCATTTAACCATAAGACATCTGCTGCAAATTCACTCATGCACAAATTTATA